>NC_056728.1:612544676-612554676 GCF_019279795.1 Protopterus annectens | reverse complement strand
GAATCTATAAGAGCGTTTTTGACTTCACAATTCTCTTTAACAACTAGATATGTTGAAAATATCTGTTTCCTTTTGGATTTAGTTCTCACTAATAATATTTTTTTGTTTCATGAACAGCTATACTTACAATTAACTGGTGTAGCTATGGGCACTTCGGTGGCAAACACCTATGCCAATTCGGTGCTACATCAATGGGAGAAAACTTATATCCTTGGTAATAGAAATCCCCTGAATAGTAATAAATGTTTTTATCAGCATTTTGTTGATGACTGCTTTATGATTTGGAAAGGTTCTTTAACTCAGCTCAGTGAATATATGAATTATTTGAATACAACCACGAATTTTTTGAAATTTAAAATGGATGTTTCTGAAAATGTGATTGTATTCTTGGATGTTAAGATACAATTACTAGAAGGATTTATTCACACTAGTGTCTATAGAAAGGAGGTGTATGCTGGTAGGTATGTCCATAATACCAGCATGCATGCCCACATGTTTTTCAAGGCATAGTGACTTCACAGTTTAATAGAGTTAGTAGGCTGAATACTGATGAAACATTTTTTAATATACAACTTGATGAAATGATTGACGATTTTTTGAATAGTGGGTATGACTCTAAATTGCTATTGGATTTGAAAACTAGAACTATAGCTGATAGAAAGACAATTCTGAAACCTATCTTTTTAGATGATGTTCATAATCTTAGTATAACAGAACGTCAAGTTTCCACAGTTAGATATATTACCTCTTATAATGCTAAGACACATTATGTTAAACAAATTATACAGAGGAACTGGGTTATATTGATAGCATCGGCTGAAGTTAAGGCTATTTTGGGTGAGAGACCCTTTTTTCATATAGAAATATGAGAACTTTAAAGAGTAGACTATGCTATAAAGATTTTAGTAGACCCCTTGGTCGGGCTGTTTCTGTTAAGCCAGGTACATATAGATGTATGAATTGTACCTGTTGCTCAGACATTATTAGTGACAATGGTCATAAATTTAAACATCCTGTCACTGGTAAAGTGTACAGCTTTGATTTGTCGGCTACATGTACCACGACTCATGTGGTGTATTTAGCAACCTGCGCTGTATGTTCCTCATTTTATGTAGGGAAAACAACGAGGAAGTTGAAAGATCGTACTATTGAGCACAAATCAGAAATTAGAAGAATTATTGATAGGAATGCTTTATACAAAAACATACCTGAGTTTGGTACAGATCATAGATTTAATTTTAGAGTGATAGATATTTTACGTACAACACTAAGGGGTGGCGATAGCAACAATCTACTCGAAGTCAAGGAGTATGGGTGGATATTAAGGCTTGCTTCTGACCATCCTCCAGGCTTGAATTCGATGGTTAGTTTAGAGTTAGTAGAGTTTAGACTATATGACTCTCATGAACGAGTTTTTCTCTGTTACTGAAAGTGAACTAAAAGATGAGATAATAAATATGGAAAATGAAATTATGAACGTGCCTGTCTTTGCTGTTATGGTGGACGTTTATCAACAAATGCTTGACAGAATACAAACTTTGGATGACCGTTTAGAGGCAACCGAGAAGCGCAAGTTAATGCGTGACATGAACGATTTTCAGAGAGGCCATATCTTTTCATGGCCGAAAACTGACTTTATTACTCATTCTAATAACAAGCCTTGTAGCCAGAAGGTGATGCTGGATACCTTGGATGATTTTCTTGAAGTGTTACTGGTTAATTCACAGGACCAGGAACCGGCATCTACTAAATTGTTGAATTGTGTATCTGAGAACACGCTCACTACTGTGACGTCAGCGGTGACTGTTGCGAGCGTATGCTCGCATGTTGAGGAGAAGGATAAGCAAGATGGAGAAACTAATACACGTGTGGGCGGTGGCAAGAAAACTCAACAACTTACTTAAAAATTCTTACATAAACGGTTCCAATTAGATCAACCTGAAGCAGTTTCTGAACGATCTACTCCTAGGAGGAAGTCGCTAACAGGTCAAGTAATGGCCCCAGTCAAGCGGAAAAATGACAGCCCTTTAGGACAGGGCAAAATGAAAGTGATCAAAGGTAATTTAAATCTTTCAGCCTTTGATTTAAAGGCTACTCATTACTCTCTTTTACAAAAGGGCCTTAATTTTATACCAATGGCTAGTGATGATTTGGTCGTAGCACTTACAGACCTTAAGCAATTTGTAAGGAATGTTAATCTGAAGGTTTTGTTTGGTAATTCTTCTTTTACTGATACTTGTTGTAAGCGACGTAGTACATTTATACCTGTTAGTATACCTGTATTAACTGCCTACCATGACTTATGTGAAATGGAGTTGAGACCTTTGTATGCTGACCACACAAAGCTAAGACGTTTTAATCTAACTTATGATGAGCATTTAGCCCTAAAAACATTACAAGCTAATCAAGATATAGTCATTAAGCAAGCCGACAAAGGGGGTGTTGTGGTCCTTATGGACCGGTGTAATTATATGTCTTCTGTTTCTAATATACTTAATGATGCTAATGCATTTAGACGCGTTACACTTCTGGATGTTAAGAACTGCATAAGTTCTGTTAATATGATGATTTATGATTTGCAAATTAATGGTGACATTAGTTTGGATTTGTTCCATTTTTTTACTGTTTCATGTCCGGTTATTCCATGTTTATATGGTCTTCCTAAGATTCATAGGTCGATGTTAGACCCCCCTATAAGACCTATTGTGTCGGGTGGTGGTTGGCTTACTGAGCCTATCTCCATTTGTTTGCAGAAACAGCTGCAACCATTTTTATTGAAATGTACTAATGTTCTAATAGATACTACAAATTTTTTATCTAAACTACGACACTGGTATAATAGTTTAGATGGTAGTCCTTTAAGACAGGGCAATTTCTTGTTTGTTACTTTAGATATTGCATCTTTGTTTACTGTAATACCAAATGAGTATGGTATCGTATCTATAAGAGAGTTTTTGACTTCACAATTCTCTTTAACAGCTAGATATGTTGAAAATATCTGTTTCCTTTTGGATTTAGTTCTCACTAATAATATTTTTTTGTTTGATGAACAGCTATACTTACAATTAACTGGTGTAGTTATGGGCACTTCGGTGGCTAACACCTATGCCAATTTGGTGCTACATCAATGGGAGAAAACTTATATCCTTGGTAATAGAAATCCCCTGAATAGTAATGTATGTTTTTATCAACGTTTTGTTGATGACTGCTTTATGATTTGGAAAGGTTCTTTTAACTCAGCTCAGTGAATATGTGAATTATTTGAATACAACCACAGATTTTTTGAAATTTAAAATGGATGTTTCTGAAAATGTGATTGTATTCTTGGATGTTAAGATACAATTACTAGAAGGATTTATTCACACTAGTGTCTATAGAAAGGAGGTGTATGCTGGTAGGTATGTCCATAATACCAGCATGCATGCCCCACATGTTTTTAAAGGCATAGTGACTTCACAGTTTAATAGAGTTAGTAGGCTGAATACTGATGATGCATTTTTTAATATACAACTTGATGAAATGATTGACGATTTTTTGAATAGTGGGTATGACTCTAAATTGCTATTGGATTTGAAAACTAGAACTATAGCTAATAGAAAGACAATTCTTGAACCTATCTTTTTAGATGATGTTCATAATCTTAGTATAACGGAATGTCAAGTTTCCACGGTTAGATATATTACCTCTTATAATGCTAAGACACATTCTGTTAAACAAATTATACAGAGGAACTGGGTTATACTGAAATTAAGGCTATTTTGGGTGAGAGACCCTTTTTTTCATATAGAAATATGAGAACTTTAAAGAGTAGACTATGCTATAAAGATTTTAGTAGACCCCTTGGTGGGGCTGTTTCTGTTAAGCCAGGTACATATAGATGTATGAATTGTACTTGTTGCTCAGACATTATTAGTGACAATGGTCATAAATTTAAACATCCTGTCACTGGTAAAGTGTACAGCTTTGATTTGTCGGCTAAATGTATTTAGCAACCTGCACTTTATGTCCCTCATTTTATGTAGGGAAAACAACCAGAAAGTTGAAAGATCGTATTATTGAGCACAAATCAGAAATTAGAAGAATTATTGATAGGAATGCTTTATACAAACACATAGCTGAGTTTGGTACAGATCATAGATTTAATTTTAGAGTGATAGATATTTTACGTACAACACTAAGGGGTGGTGATAGCAACAATCTACTCGAAGTCAAGGAGTATGAGTGGATATTAAGGCTTGCTTCTGACCATCCTCCAGGCTTGAATTCGATGGTTACATTAAAACCTGTTCTTACTAAATTGCAACAAACTAAATTGCATTGTTAGATGTTGTAATATATTTTTTAATATATATTTTATATATATTTTTATATATATTTTTGCATACATTTTTGTATGTTTCATTTTATATTTGTATTTGTTTGTGTCACATGACTTTTGGACTGCTAGTCATGTGATTTCTATGACCTGTATTTAAACCAGTTTGGTTTTAAGCATATGTATTAGTATTGAGGAAGGGTTTCACCCGAAAGCTTTGCTGTTTTGTATTTCATAAAGTGGTTTTCTCAACGAACCTGTTGTTTTTTTAAGTTTTTATTTGTCACATGGAGTACAGCAATCCTTCTTATTCTTTTTTCCACTAATGCAGTAGTCATATGAACACAAGTTTTGCACCTAAGCACCTAGGTATCTTATCATTAGGATAACTAATGGATACCTGAGGAGTGGAGAAAAAGTGTTTTGGTACCTATCTTTAAGAATAAGGGTGATGTACAGAGCTGCAGTAACTACAGAGGGATAAAATTGATCAGTCACAGCTTGAAGTTATGGGAAAGAGTATTAGAATCTAGGTTAAGAAGGGAGGTGATGATTAGTGATCAGCAGTATGGTTTCATGCCAGGAAAGATCACTACAGATGCAATGTTTGCTCTGAGAGTGTTATTGGAGAAATACAGAGAAGGTCAGAAGGAGTTGCATTGTGTCTTTGTAGACTTGGAGAAAGCATATGACAGGGTGCCTAGAGAAGAGTTGTGGTATTGTATGAGGAAGTCAGGAGTGGCAGAGAAGTATGTAAGAGTTGTACAGGATATGTATGAGGGTAGTGTGACAGTGGTGAGGACTGCAGTGGGAGTGAAAGATCTGTTTAAGGTGGAGATGGGATTACATCAAGAATCAGCTCTGAGTCCTTTCTTATTTGCAGTGGTGATGGACAGGTTGACAGATGAGATCAGACAGGAGGCCCCGTGGACTATGATGTTTGCAGATGACATTGTGATATGTAGTGAGAGTAGGAATCAGGTTGAGGAGACTCTGGAGAGGTGGAGATATGCTCTAGAGAGCAGAGGAATGAAGGTCAGCAGAGCTAAGACAGAATATATGTGTGCAAATGAGAGGGAGGGTAGAGGAATGGTGAGGATGCAGGGAGCAGAGTTGGTAAAGGTGGACGAGTTTAAGTACTTCGGATCAACAGTTCTGAGTAATGGTGAATGTGGAAGAGAGGTGAAGAAGAGAGTACAGGCAGGGTGGAATGGGTGGGAAGAGTGTCAGGAGTGATTTGTGACAGACGGGTACCAGTAAGAGTGAAAGGGAAGGTCTACAAGAGGGTAATGAGACCAGCTATGTTATATGGGTTGGAGACAGTAGCATTGACAAAAAGGCAGGAGTCAGAGCTGGATGTTGCAGAGTTAAAGATGTTAAGATTTGCACTCAGTGTGACTAGGATGATAGAATTAGGAATCAGTATATTAGAGGGTCAGCTCATGTTGGACAGTTTGGAGACAAAGCAAGAGAGACGAGATTGCGTTGGTTTGGACATGTGCTGAGGAGGGATGATGGGTATATTGGGAAAAAGATGCTAAGGATGGAGCTGCCAGGTAAGAGGAAAAGCGAAAGGCCTAAGATAAGGTGTATGGATGTGGTGAGAGAGGACATGCAGGTGGTTGGTGTGACAGAGCAAGATGCAGAGGATAGGAAGAAATGGAAAGAGATGATCCGCTGTGGCAACCCCTAACGGGAAAAGCTGAAAGATGATGATGATGATCTAGGTATCTTATCATTGTGCCAGACTGAAGAGGAGTACCATTTACAGCTTTTCTGCTGAATGGTACTATGCCACACTTTTTTACATTTAACTTGAGACCAATTTTTTGTACACCAGATATGTGCGTATTCCATCCTTGGCAGCAGCTGACTAAACTGATTTAATATGGTAGTAAGGTAGTACAACAAGGCCTTAAAAAGAAAATGATTATTCAATGGTCCATTTAAATGAGGGTTCATAGGTTCATTGGTTTATAGGTACTAGGCTATTGCCCCAAGGGCCTACGTAAGCCTAGCTAACAAGGTTCCCTGGCTTACGCCACTCAAGAAAGTTATTTTCCTGTGCCATTGTCGAGCAGAGACACAGAAGTGATCCCCAGGGTGTATTTCCTATTTCCCATCCACTCATCAAGATTTTTCTTGAAGAGTGCTAATGAAGAACTTTGCTTGACATAGATGGGTAGCCTGTTCCAGAGTAGGGAAAGTCTCTGGGACAGGAATCTATCCCTCCAGCATGTCCTGTTTATTGTGGTGACAAGATTTATGTCCCTAGAGCGTGTAGCTTGGAGGGATTGGGATTTCTTTAGGTGTAGCATGTCCAACAGCTCTGGGTTTAACATAAATTTATATGTTAGGTGGAGATCACTTCGGAGTAGGCGATATGCTATGGAGTAAAGCTGGAGTTTTTTGAGGAGGTCAGTGTAGGGCATTCGTTTGAGGCCAGTAATCCTCTTTGTTAGGTGCTTCTGTGGCCTTTCCAGCTGCTGCAGATGTCTTGTGAGGTACATTCCAAAGGGGCATTGTACTCTATAATGGGTCTAATGAGTGTCGAGTAGAGGGGAACAATGACCTCTTTTTTCCCTGGATGAGAACCCTTTTATTATGAGGTGTGCCACATAGAAGGACTTCCTGACTACTGTGGCGATGTGACTATAAAAGGAGAGACTCCTGTCCATCTGGGTCCCAAGGTCGCTTATCAAACATTCATTGTTAAGTAGATTGCTGCCTATGTGGTACTTCATGGGTACAGAGATTTTACCAAAGGGATGACACTGCACTTTTTGGCATTGAGCTTGAGGCCATGGCTCTGACACCAGGCATCTGTCTCAGCGAGGCCCTTCTGTAGAATATCTACATCATTTGGGGACTTGACTATTGCTCCTAGTTTGCAGTCATCTGTGAATGTCATTAGCCAGAGGCATTCTGTGTTAGCCTTTACTTCAGAGAAGTAGATACTAAACAGGAGAGGTCCCAGGACTGAACCCTGTGGTACTCCACTTGTCACTGGTTTGAGGTCAGATTTGGAGTCTGCAACTTTTACAATGTGGGTTCTGTCAGTAAGCCAGTTGGCAACCCATCTTGTAATGTAGGGATTTATACCTAGTTTAGTGAGTTTAGCTATAATTCCAGAATGGGGGATGGTGTTGAAAGTATTGGCGAGGTCAAGACAGGCTGTGTGAACCACCTTACCCTCATCTACGGCTTTGGTGACTGCCTCAAATAAGTTGCTTAGGTTCAGGAGGCATGATCTGCCTTTCACAAGCCCAAATTGGGTGGGATCCAGAGTTTGGAGGTTACCAATGTCTATGTTTATGAGTTCCATGATGATACGTTCCATGGCCTTGTAGACCAGGCTCATCAGGCTAATAGGGCAATAGTTCCCATGATCAGTGGTGGCTCCCCCTTTGTGGAGTGGGATAACTGTTGCTGTGTGCCATTCAGTGAGCACAAAGCCTGATGCGAGGCTATTATTGAACATGGTGCTTAGGTGGGGAGCCAGTTCGTACTGACGTTCGTGTAAAACGCAGCATGGGATGTTATCCAGTCCCATGGATGCTGTGTTTTTGGCTTTAGAGAGTGCATCTTTTACCTGTGTAGTTGTGATTACAGGGACACTGCATTCTTCCTGTATAGATATGGGCCCTTTAGGGGGTGAGTGGGGTAAAGTTAGCAGTGAGCCTATCTGCCAGGATGTTGGCAATGTCAATTGGTTTTGTAATTTTCATGCCATTGTGTTGTAACTCAGAGCAAATCTGGTTGTTGCCATCATGATTCTTGACATAGCTATAGAATGCTTTTTGGTTGTCCTTAGAATTAGTGGTGATTTTGTTTTCGTAGCTAGCTTTGGAGGATCTTATAAAGGATCTCAGCTTCTTACTGAGGCTGACCAGGGAGCTCCTCCACTCATGAGATTTTACTCTCTTTTGCAACAGTTTTTTAATTCTTTTGTACAGTTTGTTTATGGCAGGGGACCACCAGATTGGCTTCCTTTTTTTTGGAGGATAGCGTCTTGGCTCTGTTTGGGATAGCACGATCCATGCACTTGTGTAAGTTCTTATAGAGTGCATTTGTGTAGGATTCAGCAGTTGTAACTGTATTGTCCATCTGCATGGGTGTCATGAAGTTCACCACTTCTGTCTTAAGAAGCATGAAGCTGGCTTTGGATTTTTTACCATGGTTTCCTTAATGGGGGGGTGGGTGTGGGATGTGGATATCAAGGGTGATTAGCTTATGGTCGGATTGGACCAATGAGGAGTTGACTTCAGGTGTGGAACACTGGTCACTCATGCTGGTAATGACTAGGACTAGAATATTTTTGCCCCTGGTGGGGGTGTGGATAAGTTGATCCAGGGCATTGGAGTTTATGAATTCCAGAAAGCGTTGAGCTAAGGAGTTGGTACATGAGTAGTTTTCCCAGTTAACGGTGGGGTAGTTGATGTCACCCATTATTAGGGTGTTTGGTTGAACCCTAATATTTTCCAGTGCATCAAGAAAAGAGGAGTGGGAATCCTGGGACATGGTGGGGGATCTGTAGCAAGCTACAATTTGGATTACAGTTTTGCCCAGAGTTAGTTGCACTTGGATAACCTCGGATGCATTATGCTGTGCAACTAGTCTGGAGGTGTGGATATCCTTAATGAATATGGACACACCTCCACCTTTGGTGTTTTGGTCCAGGTTACATGGCCGAAAAGTGTGGTATGAGTTATAGCCTGGTAGTTCAGGGGTGCTCTCTGGAGCCTTGAACCAGGTGTCAGTCACTGCACAGATGAGGAACATCTCATCTGTGCAGCGACTGACAACTACACACCTGTTGAGGAAATGAGGGGTGGGATGCAATTGGGAGCTAGTTTAGTTAGGATCAAATCAAGGAGTTAGGTCATGTAGTCAGTAGTTGTACAAATTGCTGGAAATGCTGAGCATTTCATTTCTGTGGAGAGTCTACATGTAGTCCCTTTGTTCACATGGGTTTCCTCCAGGTGCTACGGTTTCCTCCCACATTCCAAAGACATGCAGCAGGTTGCTTCTCCACTCTAAATTGCCTTAGGTGTGAGTAAGTGTGTGTTAGAGTGTGTGGTACAGATGAACTACCATAGTAGGGATAGTCATCCGATGGAGTAAACTTTGGATCTAGATGATTGTCACTGTTGAAGTGACACCCCAACCCCATGTGCAAAAATGGGAAAAGGGGCTGAGGATGGGTGGATGGAATAGTTGCGTAACTGAATTCACCAAGTAAGAAGGCATTTTGATCTATAATTATTCCCCTCAATGAATCAGAAGGAAAGTAGGTAATAGTGCTCAATTACAGTCATCATCAAACTTTGGCACCCACACTTCTGGAATATTGGATTAGAAACCTGCAAAAAAAAAAAAAAAAGAAACAGACAAAAAGTCAAACAGAATAGGGGCAAGTACTGACCCATGTGCTACTTACAATTTGAAGTTTAGAGATGGCATCAAAAGTTTTATAGCTAACTATCTAGCAATTCAACAAATAACCTAGAGGTTTTCAATGTTTGTCTAATTTTTGTTAAATAATACTAGCCTGAGGGGTAGTATCAAAATCCCTGGCTAGGTCCAGATAAACAGATTGCACACTGAGTACTATATGCAGCCTGTACAAATGTTTCTAGGAAGTTTACCAGGTTCAGATGACAAGACCTACTTTTCACATAACTG
>NC_056728.1:612377176-612539676 GCF_019279795.1 Protopterus annectens | reverse complement strand
TCTTATACAGTTGAAAAAGTCTTCCTAATCTCTTTATGCTTCTCCTTAACTATCTAAAAGAAATAGTTAACAGAAGACGTTTCATGGACCTTGTTTCAAGTAGCATCAGTCTAATTTAGATAATTAAAATTTTGGAAGGTGGGATGAAAAATGCAATAAGAAGAGATTCTATCTTTGTTCCACAATGCCCACAGCCTAGTCATAGGGAGAAGACTGAAGCTGCCAGCTGACAATGCACTTCTCCAGAATATAAATGCTCACTGAGCTTCCAGATATCTACAACTAATAGTTATAAAGTTCTCATGACAAATACGGATCGGCTTATGGGACCCTGAGCTATTAGACCTTCATCCCCTTCCACACAAGCAGATTCACATGTATCTTTGATTCCAGAAGACGAAGCAATGAGACATCTGGGACTAATATATAAGTTATTTTCATCGGTTGTCACATTAGCAAAAATGTACTACGACAAGTCACTCAGTAGTAAGACATACCTTTCCTGATATTTTTTTGCTAGACTTGTTATTCCCTTGATGAATATTTCCAGAAGATATGGTCTCCTAATTAGAGGAGTTTTTTCCCAGCAATAGCACTGGTAAATGATAAGGCTGCAGTCTTTCCTCTTGAGGACTGACAGAGACTGCACATATTTATTTAGTTGTCTTCATTGTACTTATGTACGTGTTGTTCCATTTGTACTATCATTCATTAATGTATTTATTATTTTAATGGATTATTTATGCATGTTGCAAAGGGTTAACTCTTGTTAACTCTTACCCCTTCTGATGGTGCATGTGCAGGTGAGACAGGAAGGTTTGTGCATGTGAAAGAGAATGTTTTTGCTGAACAAGCAAGTTAGCTGGAGCACTAAGACAGTTACAAATATTTCTAACCAGTATGCCTGAAGCACCATTTTTTCTACTTGTTTTCCAATGAAAAACACGTATTGCCGAGTTGAAAATTATTTTTAGTGCACTGTTGATTTATTTTTGTATAGCTGACGTATTTTATAATTTATATTTAATACTGATCTGATGAATAACCATATTATAAAATGGAACATGAATGAAAACAAGTCAATACATGAGGTATAATCAGAACTCTTGAGTAAGGCAAATCTGTTGAAACACAGACGAATTAAAGGAAGAAAGAATATGGGCTGAGTGGAACATACTTCAGTGAAAGTGCTATAAACATATTATACTGCTCTGACAATTCATACTGACAACTTATCTTGATAAAAAGCTCTACTTAAGGATATGTCACAAAGTGGAGAAATGATTGACAGTTCTGCCTCAGACAAAGAGAAATTTAAGTCATCGGCAAATAAAGTAAGTTTTTGCTCAACGTTGATGTAAATGTATTTGTTTCACATTTGAAGGTATTCAATGTCATGACTTGGGTTAAAGAAAGACCAGAGGGGAATAAAACATGTTTACATGTCTTATTCCTGTCTCAGTGACATAGAAAGTGATCACAGGGACCATAAGATGCTTAGCCATGTGCACATTTAAATAGACACACTTTTTTCCCACAAAAAGGCAAGCTGGATATATATAGCACTATTTGTACAGCAAACTGCTAAGGTACTGAATTAATGGGGTAGGAAATAAACAGCATATTGACCCAAAAAGTCATTTTATTCCCTCAATTTTGTTTTTTTATTTATCAAAAAATAAAGAAAGAAAAGTAAAGAAAAGAAAAATAAATAACTAAAGGGAAGTTTTCTATTGCAATGGTAGTAACACAGACTCATTTATAGAACCTGGCTCCAGAGACCTGACCAAAGTGTTGGGGGTGGAGTAGATTGGTGTTACATTTTAGGACAGGGCGACTGTTAGGTTTATATACAAGACTGTGGGCAACAGCTAGTTGTAAGCAACTTACATGATGAGGTAGTTCTACCTAGTAAGCGTGTTGCGGACAGTGCTGTGCAGTGATAAGCCCTATAAGGAAGGTTACAGACCTCCCTGGCAACTTTGTTGCCAGCAGGTATTGAGGAGCTAGAAAGTAGGTTTGATAGTACATAGGTAGATGATACTGTGACTTTTCTGCAAGGTGCTTCAGTGAAGCATAATTTTATTTGGTATGATGTTCCAAGTTTTGATGTGACTTTTTGATTACTTCATGTATATACAACCTTATTATGTATTTTTTGTTAATGCTTTTGATTGCAGTGTTAGGATGTTAAGGCTGTGGGATGGGGTGAAACATCCATTTGAGATTGGGAGGTGCAACAGTGCATTTTCTATATTTTTGCGGATGCAAACAATGAGAAGTTGTTTGCAGACTTGGCTACTCTTAAACACTGCAAATGCATAATTACTTTATCAGTCTTAACTTTAGCATGCTACTTCTTTACTGATAGTTAAAGATGTACTGTGTTGAATTGCCAGACATTATCCAGATGAAAATAATAATTTATGAATGCTATGACGACTGCAAAGTACACACATGGGTTTGGATAGATATATGCTATATATACCACAGAGCTCAATTTTTCAAAATAGCTTGCTTTGTGCAATGAGATCCACTAGAATTTATTTTAAAAGAAAGTCGTATATTTACCAGCAAGTGGGGAAAATGATGCACGACTGTCTTGTACAGATAATGGCAGGTGACATATTACTGGACTCTAAGTCACTCTTCTTTCCTTCTCCAGCTGCACCACACCACTATCAGGTGTGCCACCATCCAGTGAACATTTTTACTGAGGTAGCACAAAGCATCAGTCACTATAAGCAGGACTTGCAGTGTTTGGTAATGCTCTAAATATTCAAAACGTCGTACTACTGTGAGATCTGATAGAAGTGCCATGTTTTTACACACTATAATTGACAAAGAAATACTTCTTCAGCTATAGTCAATATTTACAGACATAAATGTTTTGAGCTTCAAGAGATCTAGTAACTGTTTTGAAACCCAGAAGGTTTTTGCAGCAAATTCAGTAAATTAGCAATGTACCCTGCAAACTTTATGCAATGATGTTTCCAAAAGTAGAATTCTTTCTCATATATGACACAGAAGAAGCTGGAACAACAGAAAGGAATTATCAGGCAGCATGAACTGTCGCAGAGAAGGTATGTGTAAGCATTAACTTCAATTACTTATGATTGGTAATGAGTACAGTGCTTGGCAGAAGAGGTGACATACATCGTGTGCATTAACTTCTCTGATGTCATTATTCAGCAAAGGTGCAGGAAAGGGTGGGCAGTTAGCCTGTCTAGTCCAGACACCAGCTTGCATGGTATTCCAGTAGAAGAACTTACTGATATTTTACCTACGCAGTTGTTAGTCTTCCCTGCAGCAAGCAGCAGTGCAAACCTAAAGATGTAGCAGTGACAAATGTGTAACTCTCTTTTATACTGTCATACAGTACTGTAACTCTTCAAACACAGAATTACATCTCACATTTCAGAAAGCCAGGGTCACATGGCACAATCATTTCAGTAGGTGCCTCTTTGTTTTAAGAAAGAGCCAGTAACCTATAGGAATATCTGATAAAGCTACACAGGATTTATTATACAAAAAATAACTACATAATCGCTACAACTACTGACAAATGTACATCTGATGATTAAATTCAGAAGCAAAACAATAATATAAAATAAGTAAATTATATGAAATAATTACAACTTGTGCATTTCTGCTATACGGTCTGCAATACATATGTGAGTCCTGAATTCATATATGAAGTTTTATTATAAAATATTCACACTTAATGCTTTCATGTCTTTGCCAGGACCAGATTCGCAAATAAAGCTTTACTGTGGAATATTTGCAATTATCAGGGATAAAAGACTGCTAACCATGATTATTTTATAAAGCTCTGTTCGTAAATTTTGTTCTCTCAGTGCTCTTCTTAGCATTAGCCCTGTAGTTACTGGGTTAAATGTCACACTATAGCAACTGCAGGACTTTTGAGGTGACTTATGGTGGACCTCAGAATTATAAGATTAAATAGGCATGATTTACCCTTCACAAAACCAAACTGTTGGGAGTCAAGTCTAACAAGTTTCCTCATATTGTTGTTTATGATGTGGGATACAGACAATTTGTCAGTGTTTCCTTGTCTATGTTAACTTTCACTTGAATGTTCACCTCCTTTTAATTTTTCCAATCAGTCACTGAGTTAGCATAGTTAATGCTTCTTTTATTTAGACAATATCTTTCATATGCTGATTTATTTTTCTCATTTGCTTCCTCAGATTCCTAATGAACTCCAGTCAGGTTTTGAACATTATGGGTATCATATAGATATCAGCAAAATCTCATGTAGTAAGTGCAGAACCCTGAATTTTTCACTGCTAGTTTATCTGGCAATGTTCTGTCCCAGAAAGAAAGAAAGCAACAACTTTTTACCATGAATCTCAGTTCATGCAACGATCCTAGTTTAGTAACTTATTCTCTGGCCTGGTCCTTCCAAGACTATAATGAATTCTTTACACAGTTAATTTCAGACAGAGTTCAAGACAAGACTATTTCACCACTGTCTGATCATATGATTTTCTCTATTAGAGGAACATTAGACTTGGTGTAGCTCTACATGAAGGATGCTCATAGGTGAGAACTAGGTAATCATTCTGAAGACCATCACAAGCTAGTCCCAAAACTCATAATCTAAAGTTCCCTTCAGCCTCAAGGAGGGCAAAACAAGATGACTGGAGGAGAATTTGAGGAAAACGATCAAATTATCTAGGTTTACTTTGATGATGGTAAGGATGCTACTCTATTTGACATGTTAAGGAAAGTTTTATTCTAGAGGTAAGAAATACATTGTGGCTGGGGTTTAGCATAACGGTTAAGGTATTTACCTCACAGGCAAGAGGTACAGGAGTTTAATACTCACTAAAGGAAATTGGCTAGGGTTAAAATGGTCTGGAAGTGTAACTAGCCTAGTACTTACTGTATATATGATCCATATATGTAATCCACTGCAATAGAAATCTATCCATCCAATGTGTCTCATCTGCAGATTGCATATTCTGGGATTTTAATTTTCAGTCAAGCAGACTACCATAAAACATTTGGGATTTACCACAATTCTTTCTTTTTCATTTGTAAATACACAATATCAGCTTCAGTTTGTGACTGGATTCGGTTGTCTTTCACATTCAAGTATTTGGCAATTTCTCCTTTTTTTTCTAATTTATCCTTTATCTTTTCTGACTCCTTTAAAACAAGCATGTTTGTTTCTGACTTGTTTAGTTTGGTCTTTCTGGGGCTGCCCAGGCGGTTCCTGTATAATTTATATGTCTTTCCTTAATCTTTCATAATCTTTCCACAGAAAACTTAAATTCTGCTTTAAAATAGATACTCCTTCCTGTACGCTTATAATGTCAATTTGCTTGGTGCTCTCATGTTTACTGTTATGTTTCACTGTTACATCTTGTACAGAAAGTTCAGAGCGTCTTTTGGAAAACAGTCAATAATTTTCATTATTTAGATGTTTTACTGGTCAAGGTCATTTAGCAATTTTCTACAACTCTGTCTTTTTGCTATCAGTTTCCATTACTTTGACTCAGTTTTCCCTCAACGCTTTTGCAGTTCTATGCTCTCAGTTAATGCCGTAACATCTTTCAGAACTGTAAGATCCTGGGCGAGCAGGTTTCTTTTTATTTATTGTGAAATGCATTTTCTAAAAACACATCCATTACTTTATTATCAAGTTATTGTTTCTGAATGGCACTTTCTACTATTAAAAATAAATTATAATTCTCAGTATTATTTAATTCTAGCTCTGCTAATACCTTGAAGGTTAAAGTCTTTCTTCCCAGAAAAAAAATCTTTTTGTACAGTTGGCTGTAAAATATCCTTTTTTTCCTGCCTATTTTGATTCAAAGCATTCTTGTTCTTCTGCACCACAGCAATCTTTGTAACCAGATGGAGTTGGCCAACATCCCTTTTTTGGGAGGGACCCATATTTGTGTATCTCAGCTGAGCTTAATATCTGTTCATCTTCCATAATAGCAGCACATGTATTATTTTGCATAGTACATCTTTTGACTCTCATTTTTCAGTATAGTCAGTCTGCAACCTCACAACCAGTTTAGTTCAGTTTTCTTTCTTGCATTGCAAAGAAATAAACCAACTTTTCACTGTCAGAAGGTTTTAGTTTTTAGAGTTAACCCCACACTCAGACTTAGTTTTATATTCTGTCACCAGAATTATGGCAATACACCTTAAATGCTCATAACATTTTAGGTTACAGTCCTCTTCCAAGGTAACTCTTTATCTGCATTAAGATTCACTTTAGACTGCAAGAACAAGCCCCAGTTTGGGCACCCAGCTATCATCTTTACTTCTGTAGGTATAACAATTCCTCAGTATTAGCAATTAACTACACAGGAAGGCGTGTTTACTTATTTATTTATTTATTTATTTATACATTTCATATACTTTGCCACAGGTTTCTAGAAGATGCAGTTCAGACAATACATAGTAAGAGTCGATGCGTTATGAAGTTCTACCATTTGTAAGTTATTGTAGATATTGCCTATTGTTTTCTTTTGTTTTTTTGTTTTCTAACAAGCTGAATTTGCACATCTAGAGGACTTGCAGATAAATACAATTTATAACAAACAATATTTTTCAGGAGTAACACAGTTCTCTTTTAACTTCAGCGAAAATGCATCAGTTTTCTGTAAGAAAATGATTTTCACTTGTTTTAACATGGGATATTTAGACAGTACATTCAACAATATATTTATCAACTAAGACACATTTTTTTCACTTTTGCAACACATCATAATAATTAGCAGCTTGTTAAGATTCCAATCTGTACACTGTGAAGCTATTAAGTTTGCAGTCACCTATTTGCTTTTAAAATTATCTTTCACTGCAAAGGATCCCATTTACATGCATTATAATTTACAGTTCATTTAAATGTTATAAGATGTTCCCTGCATACTTTTTTATTGTTAGCCATAAGGTAAACATAACAATGTGGGAATGTTATTGCAGTTTTATCTGTGCATCAGTACCCCTGACCAGTTGTCAGAAGTATCACACTTTGTGTTCTGCAGTTTAACAACCATTAACAGATTATGCACATTTTAAACTTCAGTTTAGAACACACAGCACATTCATCAATTTTTAGTCCACATTCTTTGTGCTACCATATATATATTTTTTTTTTCATTAGTTACAATTCAGTTTAATTAAGCACACCACATTTTGATCTTCATTATAGACTAGGAGCACTTTCTTATACTGGAGAATTTCCAACAGCTTTCTCCAAATCATAAATAAACTGAGACTATTATGCTTTGTGGATAATTTATTTTACATTCATTTATTTTACTTCTTCATCTGTGATGCAGTATTTTTTTCTTTGCAATTAGAGAATTCAGATCAGATGTATAATATCCAGCTTCAGCAGCTTTCTGAACGTACTACATGGTTAGACACATTCAGCATGTACATAAAATTATATCACATTTCTCATGAAATTATTTTAAACTTACATTACTAATTATTCAACTTAGATCAGTCTTAGAGTCCATCTTCTTCTTCTGGCTTTCTATTTTGGATTTTTGACAAATAGACGTTTAATGATTCTGCATCGGACAACACACCTTAACAGACAGTAACTAAATTGTGCATAGGTGGAGGGCAGTGCAATCTTCCCAGCTTGCGATTACATTTTGCAAAACATACCTGAAATACACAACTGAATCAGCAGTCAGTTAGGAATTCATTCAGCAATGCTTTGTTAGGGAATTACTCCCCTACCCCATTTCAATACACACTCTGAAATTCTCTTTTCTAGATGCACCAACTATTTGCCAGCATTCCCCATCGCAGTGTGATGCTGAAGTACATTTGATATTAACCAGACTGAGTAACAACTTTCTCTTTCTGTAAGCATGTGTTTAGCTAAAAAAGGAAAAAATTAAAATGGAGAATATGCACCCAAAGAAACACAGTGCATCTAGCTGTGTTCATATTCACTTGTTCCATTCAGCACTTCACCATTACTTCTATAGCAGTTCCTCTTGTCATAAAGTCTTCCTGGTCCTTCAAAAGTCATTTCTGTTTCTCTACAACTCAAGATGACTCTCTTTCTCAGGCCTCCATGCACTTTATGATCATAACTCAACGCATGTCTTTCTGGGTAGCTTTTTCAATGCTAGCGCTCTTCTCATCTTCTCTCCATCTCATTCTGTATTTCTGTCTGTTCCCTCTGCTCAAGGAACGTGTATCAAAGTACCCTCCCACATTGCTGAAACATAACAGGTTTACATATCATTCGTGTGTTTGTGTGAATTGCTGAATTATATGTTGAATAACCATAGATTCTCAGTCAACGTTTTCAACTCAAAATTTGCCTCTACAAAAATATCCGGAACTCAGATGATTGCAACAGAAAACAAACACATTCCTTCTGCAATTGGTCAACTTAAAAAACAAGCGGTACTGTTAGAGATTTTTTTTGTAAAGTAATTTGTAGAGTTGGGGTTAGGGGACAGGGTTAGGATTTGATTTAGCACATAGGCATATTCTGTAATTATCATACCTTGTAACTACGTCGCCAAGCTCTACTTACAATCTGATGTCTCTTACTTTTAATTGTGTCTGTCCATGAGAATTGTGAGTCCCTACTAGGAAACACTACTAACCCACTGTATATAATCATTTTGTTTTTATAATTGTTTGCTAACGTCTGTGTAATCTATGTAAGTTTGTCTATGTGGAGCTTTTCTTCCCGGGCCTCCGCTGAAAATGGACATGTATCCAGTCGGACTATCCCAGTAAACAAATGTAAAATAAATAAATAAAATAAAATGAGTAATGTGGGCAGGGGGACTTTGCATTTTCTATTTATGAAAACCTTCTCTTTATTTATTTAAATGTTTTGGCAATAGTTCTTCCAAACTGCCATGTAGTTATTATATTATTTTCTACAAATATGACTCATTTTCATCATTAGTGAGAGATCAAAGTTTATTCTCATTGCCCTTTTTTTTCATCTTAATAATCTCATACAATTATATATTGCAGGACTTATTCAACAACTCAAACAACATCTAAATATTCTTTTCAAGTTCCATCACGTAAATCAGCACTAAGAAATCTTCCAAGCCTAAAATATCTTCCCTTAAATTTGACTTGTCTGTCACAGGTCTCACAAACTGTAATTGTAGTGCAAAGAACAATAGATGAATAGGGACCCTTGCCCCTTTTCTCTTGATAAGAAGTAAGATGATATTATGGAATGAATCATAACTTATGGTCCAGACAACTCACAAACTGCTTGTATGAAGCTGATAAATTCATTTGAAAAAATTTCCCAGAGTACCAATTTAATAGAAAAATCCATTCCATCAAAAGCCTTTTCTGCATCTAACTTAAGATCCATAATGCTCTGCTCTCCGGTACATTATTTTAAAAATACTGTGTTTAGATACCATCTTTTACTTCAGAGGCTTGAACAAGTGGCTCCTGTATCTTCTGCATTCTTTGACAGATTTCCTGAATGCGATGATGAAAGAACCCAGTGGACTTGAATTGCTTCCCATGGCAATGATAGTCTGAAAGCATATATGAGGAAAGTACAGTTGCGTAAGTAAACTTACAATAACAGTGGATGTTTCAGTGCTCACTGATACTGTAGCCTGAGCCCTATGGGTTATATCCTGCTAAGGACATAACAGCCAGCCAGCTTCCAGAGCTTCAGGCACCTTCCATGTACCAAAACTGTCAAGCAGCTCAAAATGAGGTGACTAAAAGAAAAGTCTGGGTGTGAAGCCTTTCAGAGCTTTCCTGCAACCAGAGAAAGTGAGGCTGAGACTTGAAAGGGTAATGCTAGTAACAAAAAAAAAAAAAAGAAAAAAAAGCTATATAGGTAGATTACATTAGCTTACTACATGTGGGAGGTAGAAGGAGAAGGGTCCAGGAGGCTCGGGAGAATGGTCTTGGCAAAGCCTAATCTAAACCTAGAGAAGGACTCAAACTTATAATGCTTTATAAAACTGCAGAGGACCAAATAGCAGCTTCTAGAAAACTATAGAATCCAACCCTTTTCAGAAAGCCAAAAATGAAGCAAAGGACCTGATAGAGTGGGCCTTGACCCTGCCTGGAATAGTTTTGTTATGGTGAGTATAACAAAAACTAATAGCCTTCAACAACTATTTGGGAATAGTCTGTTTTGACACAGATTTTCCCTTCTTCTTACCTTCACAAAAATGAACAATTGATCCAAAGATCTGAAAGACTTAGTTCTGTCAAAATAGTGCCAGAGTTGTCTTTGTGCATCCAAGGTATGGAGTATCCTTTCTCCCTCATTTTTAGGTTTAGGAAAGAAAATGGTGAGATGAATAATTTGACTTAAAATAAACTTGGATACCACTTTAAGCATGAAAGAAATATTAATTCTCAAAGAAACCCTGTCCCTGTGGAAAATGAGAAAGCGTTGACTCACCACCATAAGTGTTTCCAACTCAGATACTCATCTTACAGATGTCAGAGCAATCGGTAAAACTGTTTTCCATCTTAAGAACCTCAAGTCAGCTTAAGTTAGCTAGTTTAAATGGAGCAGGTGTTAGCTTCTGTTACACTAAACTAAAAATAAAAAATCATTTTATGAGGATGCTGACTTGGCTGATAAGTGAACCTTGACAGAGGAATAAGAAAGGCCATAGGATAGTAGCGAAAATAAATATTGTAAAGCCAGAGAACAGCTAGCCATGCATAGGGGATGGTTATGTTGTTGGCACCAACAGGAAAACCATTTAAATTTGCTAATATATGATTTTCTTGTAGCAGTCTTTCTTGCCTCCATTAATTCCTGCTGCATGTCCTAAGTAAACAGGTTCCTAAAAGGAATTAAGTCCATGTCATCCAGACAGTCAATTGAGTTGATTGATGTTGCGGTGTATCATAAAACTCCTGTTCTTGTGTGAGTAGATCCAGTCTGTGAGATCGTGTGGTAATTGTTCCAAAAGAAGGGACAACCATGGCTGCCTGGGCCAGAAGGGATTAACCATAATGATCTTGGGTGATTCCTTCTGAATCTTTAGAAGTACCATGGATATTATCGGAAATGGTGGAAAAGTATGCAGGAACATACCTGTCAAAGGAAATGAGCATCTATCTTCCAGTCCTTCTTGCATGGAGTCCTGCAACAAAATTTTTCCAGTTAATTGTTCATAGAGAAGTCAGAGAGGTCTGCTTGAAGAACTCTCCTCAGATGTATCAAATATTGTAAGACCAGCTGATCTAGTTTCCATTCATGAAGGTCTGCCCTGGTCCTACTCAGCTTGTCTGCCACACAGTTTTGCTCTGACTGAATGTATGATGACTGTTGAGAGAGATTTTGCTGTGAAGTGATATCCCAAGCTAACATGCATATTCTGCAAAGGGCTATGACCTGGTTTCTCCTACTTGTTGATGTACTACATAACTCTGCTATTGTCTGCTACAAACTTGAGGACAGATGTACTGGGGATCAAAGATGATTCAGAGAGTTGGGTGTCTTGATCAGAGCAACATCTCTTTGATATTTATGTACTCGCATCTGTCCTTAGTGTCTCACACACCATGCATGTATATCCCTCCAAAAACTGTTACCCAAGCAATGTATTGGGTGTCTGCAGTGACAGTCTGCTTTAGAACATGGAGGAGAAGAGGAGACCTGGATTTAAGGATATCTTATTTCTCCAACAAATGATTTCTCTTCTGATAAACCCCAGCACTGGGATTTGAAATAAAATTGTCTGCTGTTCCTGGGACCAAAGAGACTTTTGATACCACAGTATCTTTCTCGTGTGGAGACTTGTCAAGGGTATCATAAGAATAAAAGAAGACATGAAATCCAAAATCCTGAG
The DNA here is from genome assembly GCF_019279795.1 of Protopterus annectens. Taxonomy (NCBI): domain Eukaryota; kingdom Metazoa; phylum Chordata; order Ceratodontiformes; family Protopteridae; genus Protopterus; species Protopterus annectens. The sequence continues at coordinate 612,527,845 of NC_056728.1, read as the reverse complement.
GTATTTCATCATAGTGACCAAAGTTGAGTGGAAAATCTTAGAAATAGATACATATCTATGTCTTTCCCGTGGAAGAAAAGCTCTTCAAATGGAACTGTCTAGTTGACATCTTAGAAACATAATCCTGGGTGAATGAGTCAGGAAAGCCTTTTGAAGGATCTCTTTGAACTGCATATTTTCTCCTTACCAACAGTAATCCCAGCTTGTGTAAGAAATCTCGCATCTAAAAGAGAACAATTCCTGACACTTTGAAAAAGACTTTACAAAGATAAGCAAGTCGTTTAACTATGGAAAAAAAATGTGAATGCCTTGTAGCCTGCAATGTGCTATACCTGGAGCTAGACACTTTGTGATCACTCTTGGTGTAGCTGGTAAACCAAAGGGTAAAACATAGAACTGATAATGTGATCAAGATACACAAAATCTTAATAAATGTATGGATGAATAGGGATGTCATCTTTTAAGTCAAATGTTATCAGGAAACTTGAAAAAAAAAGAAGAGGTAACAGGCTGTGGAGTGACCTCAATTTAAATTAAGTTACTATCACAAACAGGATTGGGAAAGAAAGATCCAGAACTGGTCTCCAAGTATTTTTTTTCTTTGTCACTAAGAACATCCTTGAATAAAAAAACCTTCCCCATCTCAGAAGGAGGAACTGGTTCTATCATTCCTTGGAACATCAAGTGATGAAGAACAGGTGGATATAAAACAGTTTGATCTGGAGAATGAGGAATGACCCCCTGAAAATAACAAATTTCCTCCCACTACCATCGGTAACATTAATGAATGATCTTCAGAACCCATTTGTCTGAAAAGGTTGCCAAAGAGGAAAATGGAGATTCAGACTTTCTGGAAGAAAAATGGGCCATAGTGAGTAGGGGGTCTAAAGGTCTCTTGAATAGTCATTCAGGATTGCACTGTTCTTGGTTTTGGGAGGTCCTAAGGTTCTTTTTGGAATTCCCTTGAATTTCTTCTTAAACATGTTTACCTGTATTTTGTTGACACTGTTTATTCTGCTTTTTGATAAAACTGGATGAGTAGTTAGTGATTTCCTTAGAAAAACTGGAAAAGGGGGGCTGAAAATATAAAGATTGCTTGGATCAGCTTACCACTCTGCAGCAGAGGGGCCAAAAACTAAAGTTCTTTCCAAAGAGGAATTAAAAATCTAATTTCTAACATCTGGGAGGTTCTGAGACTACAGCCATGAAAACATCCTCAAAACATTACCAGTGGCCATATATAGGCCTGGAAGAAGTATCAACAGAGTCATACATATACTCTGTAAACAATGAGTAGTGACCTGTGCAATACAAAAATAAATAAATAAATCATTTAAAGTAGATTTTTCTTAACAAAAAGGAACTGCAGAAAAAAAAACATTCCTCGTACTTTCACAATTAGTCACAGCAAACTTTAACATATGAGCCTGACAATTCAAAATTTTGAATATCACAGTTACAGATCTACACTTTTTTCTCCATACTTAACTATAATGTTCCCATCCTTATCAGAAAAAGTAGGATTGGAATTAAAGATATGTTTAGCAGCACAGTGATCAACAAAACCTATAGCTGTTGGGTCAGGTTTCAAAATAGCATATAAAAACTTAAAGACTGAGGAACTTTATGCACCCTATCTGCCTTTTTAAAACAGTTGGCTATCACGAAAATTGCAGGTACTAAGACATACATCCTCTAAAACAGAAATAACACTAGAACTGGGTGCAAGTTCTGAAACTCTTTTAGTAACTGCTGAAATAACTTTCTGGTGTAGTGAAAAATGTCAGTGTTCTCCCACTGAAAACACTGGCACATTCTAGCAATAGTGTCAGAAAAAGAGAACCCGCCTCCCCCCACATGGAGAATTAAAAACTGATCTCTCCTTTTAGTCTGAATCAGAAATCTGAGGAGAAAACCATGTTTATGTTCCTTCAGCTTTCAGTTCAGATTCAGAATCTTGAATATTTCTAGAAAAAAAGGTATCCCTCTTTCTTTTACCAGAAACTGCTTTACAAGAAAGATCAATATCCTGAATTAAACCCTGAGCCAAGTCCAGTAAACTACTCATGTCTACGGAAATTTGAGGAGTAGACGGTTAGTTTTCTTTTTCTTTTTGATAAAAAAATGGGCCCAAATCACTAATGGCAGCAACAGCTTCATCAGGTGTAGCACAGCGTTATGGCAAAACAGGGAAGCCTTCCCAGTACTTCTCCCAGGAATGATGAGTGTCTCTACCTTCGCCACCAAGGGAACCCCGACAGCCACAGACAATGTGTTGGCTGTAGGTCCAGGATAAAAGATGAGTGGTCTGAGGTACAACAAATGGCCACAGTACAGTCATTAACCTGTGGCTGAGGAAATTGATAGCTTGCTGTCGTGGCAAAGGTTGTTTGCTTAACTTTTTCTTTTTGTGGCTGGAAGAAGTATTCACTGTGGGACCTGTAGCTTGTTTTATGGTCAAGCTGACAATGGTGCCTCTTTCCAGGGGATGACAGGCAGCAAATACCAGTAACAACTTCAAGCCTTTAAATAGATCACTTTTTCTCAGAGAAAAACACAGTAGAAAACAATTCAAAACACTTCTCTAGCCCCGAAAAGTAATAAAAAAAAATCACAATATCTCCTAAGAAAAAAATGGTGCTTAGTTCCTTTACACAACTTTTAAATTGACAGAACAAAAAAACACTGCCATTGAAAAGTGTGATACAGTCTCATGACAGTTCATTAAAACACATAACTCCTAGCTTTACTTTTTTGAAGAGGAAGGTAATAAAACACAAACAATATTTAGAAAATGGAAGGCTTTTCTCTGAAGGGAACTTACCTGCCCAGCAAAGGAATAGCATTGTCGATACTTGGAAATATTAGAGAGGTGTACTCTTTGGTGGCAGTAAAGCTCTGAAGGGCTTGACATGCAAACTTGTCTGTAAGTCAGCTCAGCTTGAGCTGCCTGACCATTTGGGTGCATGGAAGGTGCCTTGATGCTTTGGAACCTGGACAGCTGTTATATCCTTTGCAGGATATAACCCATATACTAAGGCCACTGTAGCAGTGCTCAGTAGCATGGGTTTGAAGAATATAGACTTCAACCACTAGCAATGACATGAGTTCTATTACCCAGTCAAAACTGTATTTGGAAAAGATCACTTATGACTCATTATCCAACTAAATGAGCCTGTTTGCCATGCCTAGTGTTGTTATACTACTACTGAAGTCTAAGTGCTATGAATCTCTATAAAATATGCTTCTCAGTGTATAGCTACTTTGGACTCTGCAGAAAATGTACTCCACTTAATTGTATATCTTCAACTTATCGACAGTAACCCTGTTTTAATCTGAAGATCTATCCCCTCGGCTATTGTATCATACACAGATCTACATGTATTACTTTAAAATATAGTATCGCATTTCGCTTTCACTTTTAATCTGCTCATTGGCCAGCAGATTATTGGAGCCAGAAGGCATCATACAACACCATTAGAATAAACAGGAGAACTATAATAGGCATTGTCCTCTGCACGTGCCTGAAACACATTTATGGAAAAACTCCTTCCCTCTTAAATTGTTATGTGAAGCACAGACAGCTGGTATTGCAACATCTTATGGCATTCCAGCATGAACAATAAGATCATGGTTATTGTTTACATCTCTTTAACTTGCATTTTACATGGCAAAAACAAAAACAATGCTTTGGTGCAGTAAGGCTGTTTAAGCAAGTTTTAAAAGGCAATTTCCACTTCCTTTTAAAAGAAACCATGTTCTCATAAACTCTTCTTAGAGGCAAAGTCAAAAGGAGAATAGAAATGTCAACATTTTCTCTACTTTTTGTCCATGACATTTTACCACTTCTCCTGCTTCACTGAGGGATGGGACAGGGCGGGGGGGGGGGGCTTAATTCTGTACTGTGGGCTTCTCCATGGCAGCATACTACACCAGAGCCTCAGAAGCACACCACACAGGTGCATTGCCAATCAGATGTCCAGAGTCCATTGTAAGTCATTTCCTAGAAGGTCTGCAATTTAAAGTTTTGCAGCAATAAAATAAAATTTCAACCCATTTACCATCTACACACAAAGAGAGTGAGAATATCTTCGGGAACATTTCATTCTACTTTACTTGAACATAAGTAAAATGGCTGCAGGAGGTTTTTTTTTTCATTGCAATAAATTGGGAGCAATAATTGTCAAATTAGAGTTTTTTGTTCTTTGCAAAGCATGTGGTTCTCCTTTGTTGTCTTCTCCACATCCTTCTTGTTTAAATGGACAGGAGTTATTGTTTTGGTCACATATTCAGTATTTCAAATGTTGTTTTGTTATACATTCAAAATATCCAACCAGCATTTAGAATTGTTGTCAGTATTTGTAGGAGATAGAAGTTTGCTCTTTCCCCACTGTAATGTGATCTCATAGTTGGTTTATTTAAGTTGCATGGGGAGTAGATGAAAATGGGCTTGACCCTGCATGAAAGCTGTTATTAGTTTTTTTTAAGTTTATGTTTTTTGTGTTGTAAGTCAAATATCGGTGTGTTTGACTTAATGCCAATCTGGACATCTGAAGACTTGTAATATGTTTGGATGTTAAAGACTTATATTTTCTATATGTATTTGCTAAAAATCTCTATAAACAATCTCTTCTATTCTTCTTCTCTTCAATGGTATCAGCCCAAGGACCACTTCTTACATTTTTAGAAGTGGTCCTTGGAATGATACCATTGAATATAAAGAGTTAAGGTGACAAGTTAGGTTTAATGCTTGTTTTCCACTTGGACTCAATGAAACTATCCCCGGGATTCAAGAAGGTTGGCACAAAGATGGTTTTAGCCTTGCGCTGAATATCCTCACTATAGATGGTGCAGCAGCGCCATATGAATATTTATGAGGGCGCGCCTCCGCAACCTCGACATGCACAGGAAATGTGTGCGAGTGCAGGGGGCATGTACAAGTGCTCTACGGAGGCACAAATATGCCCCAACAGTTGCACAACCTACTATGCTTACTAGTAGAGCCCACCTCTAATAGTAAGTTACTAATTCAGTGTCCGTGGATACCAAAATGTATGCTAAGCATACAAGAGTGTCCACGAACAGTGAAATAAAATTGAAGTACTAAACACACAAGCATGCAGTGGAATGTTGAGCCCTGTCCCTAGAACTTTCACAATTAGATTCCCCATGTCCCTATTATACATTTGAATTGCTGCAATATCGAAGGTGTAAGCAAAGCACAGCGTGTTTAAATGTCGCTGCACTCAGACGAGCGTAGCTTACACATCAAAATCATTCAAATAGAGAAAAACATGCAGAATCAATGTAAACGTCAATACTGGAGTGTTTAGAGCATCCTCCTAATGAACAGGCATTCACAGTTCGAGCCCAACAATAGCACATATCATTTTCCATGTGGAATGAATATTATTTTGCTGTAAAACCGACATAAGTGTATTGCATGAGATATTTAACTAAATGCCATTCAATCAAAGTGGTGCTGTCATAATGAATAAGGCACTAGTAAGCAGGTGTAAGCACAAATAAGCAGCTGTAAATATATATAAGTACCAGTAAGCAAATCTGAGTGCGCTTGAGCAGGTCTAAGCAGTGCCCAGCATAGGAAATGTATATAAGTATGTACATGTATGTATAACACACACACACACACACATATATATATATATATATATATACATATATATATATATATATATATATATATATATATATATATATATATATATATATATACACATATGTATATATACATATATACATATTTATATATATATATATATATATATATATATATACACACATATATATATATATATATATATATATATATATATATATATATATATGAAGAATGAACAACGTAACAATAAAGCATACAAAAGGAATGAGAAGGGAATCAACAGCAACCCCAGTATTATATAGCGCTGTCAGCGTATGTCATATCAAGCTGGCAGGAGTGAGCAAAGCACTGCTACTCACACCACAGGCAGGATATTACCAGTGGGAGTAACATTGTTGATCTGCTAAATCTACTTTACACTCAGAGGGTAATCCCTGGTGGGACTACCCAAAAAATTGATAGACTATTTGGCCATCCGACTATTACACAAGCAACGGCAGGTATGTTCAAGGACTAAATGGTGAGAGAGCCTGGGAATACATGGGTTTGGGACAACATACGTGTAGGGCCCCTAACGCTCAGGAGAGGACAATGTGTGGAGGTGTGTCATGGCTGCGATAGCAACTGGACAATGGATGGTATACGAGTATGTTGAACTCAGGTGGGGTGGAAGAACTATGGGTATGAAATTATGGATCCAGGCATGCCAGGGTTGGATGGGCTGTTTCTAATTGGACCGCCTCCTGGAGGTCAATGAGTTCATTATAAGTATATATGCATATACACATGCAGACATCTATATGTAGAAGTACATTCTCTGTAACACATTCATTCCATCTGCAGACATAAATAACATGAATGTGCCCTTACAAACCTTGACAGTACATAGAATAATAGGTTGTGCATAAGAGGGAAGGGACGAAACTGCTAAAATGTAGAAGTGTGTACGATGTCCGAAGTCAGTGCTGTGATGAAAAAATCAAATGTGAGGACTTTCTCACACATGGAATCATTCCTGTGATCTGCCTGCTACGGCAAAGCCAATTACTAAACCGGTTTATTTGTAAAAGAAATATGCCAAACACGTACATAATTAGGCTCTCATGTGTAACGTGTGGGTTACCACATAGTCATACTTATTAATTTATTGTAGTGTCATGTTAACGGGAGTAAGAATGTAATGAAGTATAGAGTCTAATCTTGACATAAAGACATGCATGTCCCATGTGGGACAACCCAAAAATTGCAAATAGTGTCCTTTTGGTTGCTCATATAACCAATGTTTGTGGACTAAAAGTTTGAGAGCTCTGAGGATACGTGGAGTGAGTTAACCGATGGGATGGGTCTACAGGAGTAGGGAATGGCCAATGTGTAGTGGTGTGGATACACCGTGAATCCAACTGGAGAATGGATGACCGCAGTGTTATGGAGGCATTGGGGTGGGTGTTTGGGGAACCAGGAGCCATGGGTATATGGGTATATCTGCAAATGAAGCAGCACAGCAATAGTGTATTGGTTGGAGCAACCACCTAATGAACAGACATTCCCGTTCCGAATCTCACTGCAGCACATACCATTTACCATCGGTAATCTGTACATGAACATATTTCGACATCTGTCTGCTGTATAACCTGCAAAATAACAATTGAAAGTGAACTGGAGTGAAGTGTCAGTCTCATAATGAATAAGGCACTAGTAAGCAGGTTTAAGCATATATAAACACCAGTAAGCGTGTGTAAGTGCATTTGCGCGGAGTATGCATTGCTTTACAGACACACACACACACACATATATATATATATATATATATATATATAAATATACAGATATATATATATATATATATATATATATATATATATATATATATATATATATATATATATATATATATATATATATATATATATATATATATATATAAATATATATATATATATGTATATATATATATATATATATATATATATATATATATATATATATATATATATATATATATATGTGTGTGTGTGTGTGTGTGTGTGTGTGTGTGTGCATAGATATACACAGATATACAGCTATGATAGGAAACAGCACACAAGAATGACATGTTCACAGGCTATGCCAATGGAAGTGAGGGGCCCAAGCAAGAAACATGAAACACGTAGCATGACCTGCCACCCCCACCCAGCCGGACATGGGAAACATACACACAAACCTGCAAACAATGTAAATAGTCCACTGCTCCCCAGACCACAGGCAGGATACAACCGGGGGGTACACAATGCACCCGTGAAATCTAATCTTGGAACACAGACAGGAGCGTCCCTTGCAGGACACCCCAAAAATTGACAAGACCAAAAGAAGGTGATACACCGAACATTCTGGCTGGGGAATATACATACCCGGAATATAAGGGTGGGAAAGCCTGATGACCCATGGGTCGAGACAATTGTATGACATGGGTCCCGTGAAGTGGAGAGTCCCACTGCAGCAAAGTGTAATCTATATGGCAAGGAATGGAATCACCAGATGTAGATGTATATATGTAGATGTATGTGTGAGTATATCAACCCATAGTGACATAGAAATAAACCTCTCCCTCCCTGTAGTACAAATGTATAGATACAGAGACAGAATACATATACATACCCACATATAGATATATACATATGCAGACACCCATAGACCCATATGTTGTTAGATAAATATATATAGACAGCAATATATAAATACATACATGTATGCATACATATACAGATATATCTGTATATAGTAATATATATATATATATATATATATATATATATATATATATATATATATATATATATATGGGTTCACTTCAGAAGCTCGAAATACTGAAATCTCGAATTTCAGTATCTCGAGCCGAAGAAGCTGAATCCACATAACAGCGAAAGTTTAGAAGCGCGAAATTCAAAACCTCGAATACCGGAGGTTTCGAATTTTGCGCTTCTAAAGTTCCACTATGGTCATGTATTCAGGTAAGTGTGTATGTGTGTGTGTGTGTGTGTGTGTGTGTGTGTGTGTGTGTGTGTGTGTGTGTGTGTGTGTGTGTGTGTATGTTTGTGTGTGTGTGTGTGTGTGTGTGTGTGTGTGTGTGTGTGTGTGTGTGTGTGTGTGTGTGTGTGTGTTAAGTTTAGGGCTGTGGTGTTTGTCAGTGTGTTTTGTTGCTGTGATGTGTATGTGCGAAGAGAAAGTAGCTTTTGTGGTTGTGTTTTGTGTGTGTTTGTATGTTGTGCGACCAAGGAGTGAGAATATTTAAGTAGGGGGGTGTGCAGGGGGGCTTGCCCTCCATTCTTTCATGTAGTAGAGTGATTGTGTGTTTATGTGGTGGATGGTGTGTGTGTGTATGTAGTAAAACCGCAAAATTCAAAACCTTCGGTATTCGAGGTTTTGAATTTTGCAGTTTTCAGTTTTCGTTGTTTTGTGAATTCAACTTCTTGGGGTCGAGATACTGAAATTTGAGATTTCAGTATCTTGAGCTTCTGAAGTGAATCCATACATATATATATATATATATATATATATATATATATATATATATAAATATATACACATATATATGTGACTGTAAATATACACATGCATATAGCTAGGATATGATATAGCAGTTACGAATTACATATGCTCACAGGCTGTGCATATTGGGGTGAGGGTAACAATAAACAACCATGTAACATGTAGCATCAACCCCCTCCCACCCAGCTAGGCTGGTGAGATATACAGACACACAATAAAAGTAAATACACCACTGCTTCCCGGACCACCGGCAGGATACTACCAGTGGGAGAGACCTGCCAGGTCTAATCTTGAAACAAAGACATCAATGTCCCTTGTGGGTCACCCAAAAATTACTGATCATCGGAGTCAGTCCCTGTAATAATTCATCAAACCAGGCTGCATACGTAGACGGACCAGTAGGTTGTGCAAGCCTGATAACCTGTGGGTCGACACAACATACGACATGTGTCCCAACACATGGAGAGTGGACAGTGTGTAGTGGTGTATTTATACCCCCCACTGCACCCACAGTAAGGATGAGTGCTGTAGAGGAGCGGCAGGTGGGGGGATCTATGGGTATGCAATTATGGGCCTAGGCGTGCAGGTGTTGCCTGGTGCAGTCATATTTGGACCGCCCCGGGAATGTAAGTAATATTCCGAAATGGGCATAGCTTGCGCACATACCTCTCAACCCCTAAGAGCAAATCCACTGGACAGAACATAAACCATTGAGGGAACAAATAGGGACCATACCTCTCAACTGTCCCTGATTTCCAGGGACGTCCCTGATTTTGACTCAAATTCTAACTCTGTCCCACTTAATCCCTCCTAAAACTAGTGACTTTTGGAGAAAAGGTGGTAAATTACATGTAATGAATAATTGCAACAGTTAAGAGTTATAAACATCATTTACCTCAGAAAGTGTGTATGAATTCATATGCTCTGAGTCTGTTGATGTGTCAGGTTAGGTTAATAGCACTAATATTTTAAATGTGTCCCTGATGTTGTTATGACATGTCCCTGATTCAGGTGATATTTGCCCCCAATCGTTTGAGAGGTCTGATAGGGACAGAAAGCACATATTCCACTTACAACCTTAGAAAAATGATAGAATATTAGGTATGCAGTAGCATGACTCAGCTGAAGGATGTGGGTTCCAAAACCCAAATACTTGTTTGTATTGAAGAGTGTCAGTTCCCATGTATTAGCCAAAGAGGTGCAGATTGTAAGAGGAACACACCAATAATATGAATCAAACTCTGGATAGGCCGTGGATTCCGTACAGTCGAACGGCATGCTTTCGCCTAATGGGCAGCCATTCCCGATACTGTAGGCATGAAATCTGATGTAATAGACATCACAAGGTAATATTGTAGTCCTCACTCCCACCCAGGGGTGTGAGTGTCAGCCCAGTCCCTACCCAAACTGCAAAAAGTCACACAGGATGCCTTTTCCTCTGTTAAAACTTGGTTATCCTATGTCCAATTAATACTCAACCCAAACAAAACTAAACTACTCATCTTCCAACCCACCAAACATACTCAAAATAACTCTCACTTTAACATCACAGAAAAAGACAACACCACTATATACCCAACTGAACACACCAAATTGCTAGGAGTGGAAATAGACAATAAACTAAAATTTGACATTCACATATCCATGACCATAAAACAAGTCCACAAAAAACTAGGAGCGTTATACAGAAATAAGCAACTTCTCACCAAAGCAGAAAAAATTTCAATAGCAAATTCCCACCTTAGCTCCACCCTACTTTATGCCTTTCCAATATATACCAAACTAAGGCAATGCGATCTAAACAAGCTAGATACCTGCTACAACAAAATTGCCAAATTCACCACAGGAGCATCCTACCGTAGTCACCACTGACTCTCACTTGCTGAACTGGGCTGGCTTGAACTCCCTCACCTCCTTCAATGGTATCAACTCTCACTCGCCCACAAACTAGTAAACCATCCACTAAATGCCCCATCCCTCCAGAATCTACTCCAACCCTATTGCACCACCAGACCACTAAGATCCAGCAACAAAAATCACTTGCAGATCACTAGAGCCAATAACTCTGCTGTTGAAGCACTATTCTCTTGCACCATAGCCAAATTATGGAACTCCCTCCCACCCACAATTACCTCCATACCATCATGCACCCACTTCAAAACTTTACTAAAAGTGCACCTAAAACATGCTGGCTATGCCCTTGCAACTCCCACTCTAATATCACCCACCCCATCCAACCACTACCTTTCTTTCCACTCCACTAACTACCTTGATTATAGCAAGCTCAGATGCTCACATGCCTAGTACTTATTATACAGCAGGAACTTCTTATTGTAACATTTGTTAATGTCTGTTATGTACTTCACAGATAAAGATTCTAGTTGTCTACTGATGTACTATGTTCTTCATCTGTAAATATGTTGTAAGTAACTGCTATGTTAAATTGTTAATCGCTATGTAATCCAATGTAACTACTGTCTGTTTATTTTAACTGTGGAGCTTTTCTCCCTGGGCCTCCACTGAAAATGGACCTACGTCCAGTCGGACACTCCTGGTCAACAAATGTAAATAAATAAATAAATAAATAAATAATTTGCAAGTGTGGGAGCAAGTGGGTGTAAGCCTGTTTGGCCGCCGGTATGTGAGTATTACACTGGTGAAGCAATGTAGAGGCTAAGTGAGTGTAAGAAGCTGTAACCGGAGGTTAGCATTGCTTAGCTCCATGCAAACTCACACACACCCGCTCACAACTGCTTTAATGTCCCTTAATCACTCCGTATCCAATGCCCTTGTTCTGCCCAGCAACAAAATAAATGGCCTCTGCAAGGCTTCAAACCACGACCCTACACACACAGCTAATGTGATTTACTACTAAACCATGGCAAATACACAGATGTTGGATGTTATCATAAACATATCATCCAGCACAGTCATTCAACAGTATAGGAAATGTATTCCATTATGTAGATATATGTGTGTGTTTATGTCCAGATATAGATACATACATATATACAGATATATCAAGAACATCCCAAGTGACAACAAAGTATTACAAAGGAATGAAAAGGGAAACACCAGCAATGCCTGTATGATGTAGTGGTGTTGTCCTATGTAATATCAAGACTCCCTTAGACAGACATGTGTCATTAATACACACAAAAATTTGTACATTGGCCAACTACAACACTGTGCATTTTATTTACATTAACACAACAGTTCCTGTCCAATCATTATGTGAGAACAGTACTCTTGCAAGGTGCTGTGTGTGACATCATCATCATGAAAAAGGTAAATGGGGTAACCATAGAGGCACCGGTAGTGTTGTTTGTACAATGGGGTCGTCTGCATCACGTGTACCTGGAACCTTTAGGAGTCATGTGCATACCAGGATCATGTGCCTGAGAGACAGGGGTGAGGACAACTGGAGTATATGATGCATATTAAAAAGGTTACATGTGTCCCAGTGGACACGTGTGTGAAATGTACAGCTATGTATGGGGCAAATGTTCTAGGAACTGATTGGCCTTTTGTTTTCATAGGGTAACAGTAGGATGTGGGGGAAGGAGAGTAGGTATGCTCATGGAGGATAGGTTGGGTAGGATGACAGACAAGACAGCATACAGGGTCAGTATATGACACATATGGGGGGATACATCTTGGATGGGAAGGGGTGTTTGGCAGGCGCAAGCCTATGAGCCCCCAGATGGAAACAGTGGGATGGAGGTCCCCAGCTATGGGCAGCCACCACTGCACCAAAACAGCCGCAAAGGTGGCTGTGCTGGGGGCTGTCTAGGAGGGGCAGGCTCACCCTGTAAATGTGACACTTTGCCCTTGAGCTGGTGTATCTGGCCTCAAAACACCTTATTGAGCCCCCTACACACCATGTCCAGGACTGTATGACAGTGGACAAGTTCTTGTCTGGACCTGCTCCCAGGGGGGACAAGCCCCATCCTCGGTGGCGGTTCCACCAGAAGGTGGTGCAGAGCCAACAGAGGTGGAGGACCAAGGCTGGGCCCCAGATGTGCTGGTGCCCGATGCCATGGCCAGCTGAAGTGGGACAGGATGTTCTGCCGGGACCTCCAAACCCATACAGCCTATGGTGTTGCAGTTTTAACACAGATATGGCTCAGTAATAGTCAACAGCATTCAGGAGTACTCATAACAGCATGCATAGATATGACCTTCAACCTGGCACAACAGATGGTATACATTTGCAGAGGGAGCACAACACATGCATATATACTGCATGACATCTGTACAAAAGTGTAGAAGACTTGTGACTGCAGCTATGAAAAGTGGCCCATTATTGGCATGTCACTGAGAACCTCAGACAGTGACTGTCATACCACTGTTTCATGTGACATAATGTCAATCAGGGATGTGATGTCAGTAACTCTCATCACTATCACCATGTACTGACTGCAATCCTCACACTATGCTTCTGCAGTTCACAGATGTGTGTTCAGTGAGTAACACAGGAAACAAATGGTTCCACACACTGACCAGTCCACAGATGGCCCTACAGATGGGGGTTCCCTCACAAACAGAGCACTGTTTTGTCAGTTTTAAAACATGCCAAATAGCCATTACCACACACAACTTGTAAAACTGGCAGTAGTCTCAATGAAGCATAGCTACACTTACATGCTGTAGTCATGTCTGGCACATCACCCTCCTGTCTTTAGGCTATTTTCCACTGTGTATGTTGTTTGAGGAATATCCAGCTATCATCTGTGATGCTGTTTACTAAACACCAGATCCAGGTTCCACTCACAGCATCTGTCACGGGCAAACACCAACATGATGTTCCTAGATATTGTACTGTGTTTCCATGCGATTGGCTATGGAAATATCACCACAGCTCTTCCACATGCAATCAGCTAGAGGAGGACTTCAATAGGTGCAGATGCCATCACCTGATCATGACCATCACTTACAAAACACAAGCTGCTGCTGAGCAGGTGTACAACTCCACATCTACCAGAGAGTGTGTGGGAGGGACAGACAGAGGCAAAGTACATCAGAGAAGGGCTTGGAGACTAAAACCTAAGCATTGTCTGTCACACACCTACCAGTACAGAGGTCCAAACCCCTTACTGACTAGCCATTACTATTACAAGTGCATGCAGTTACTCCATGTGCCACAAAGCTGACATGTTGGTGTGCTGTAAGAACATATATGTGTGCTGGTGAGTGACATCTGCAACAGAGATATAGTAGGCATACATTAGGTGTAGCACACATGGCTGTACACATGAATAGATGTCATTGTCAACGCAACCACACTCTCTAAGGGACTCAGACACATTGCCACACTTTGCCAGGCCCACAAATACACTTCCTAACTACTTAGTTTGCCACACTGCATTAATGCACAGGTACTACATGCACCACATGGGATATCCAGAAGTTCTATGGTCTAGGGCATGTGAATGTGTCTGACATCAGTTGGTATGCTAATGGGAGTTATACTGGGTATGACTGTGGTTGGGAGTATCATACCCCACACGCAGACACAAGGTGCCAGTACTGACATGCATGTGTGCATTGCTTCATAGGTGTGTAGTGGTTGGCTGTGCAAGATGGCTGTACAAGGCTGGGTGAGGGGTAATCCTTGGCATCATGCCACCCAACAATGCTGTGCAGTGTGGTACAGGGGTGTAGTGTCTGCAATGTCCCACACAGATGGGTATTGTATGAACTGTCCTGTCATCCTGGTTACTATTGTGTATGGCCATTGCTTTGCAATGCATGCCATGTCTGTGTTTGATAGTCCTTGACATGGACATTGCCTGGGATGTGCACATCCCACAATAATGTACAGTGACATGTACAAGTGTACCTGGTTTGGCTGACACATGTTGTGCAAACAGACTATTATCCTCAGATATGTCAATACTGGCCTGGTGTGGTAGGACATGCTTATAGACAGCAGGTTGACCCTGCACCTGCATTGATAGTATGATACAGGTATTTCCTGGTGTCAGTGGCATCTCTCCATACAGGGCACATGTATAAGGCATTGTATTGCCTCTGTGGATCACATTTGATTGCACCACATATGTTGCAGGCATCCAGTGGGGAACATAGTGAAGACACATTGTCTGCAATTATGTGCCTATTGTACTACTGGACAGGGTGCCATGCCCTTTGCAGCCCACTGCAATCACACCTACTATCTGATTGGACACTCACAGCCACCTCCACACAGGCTCTGACTGTCAAACACACACACACACACACACACACACACACACACACACACACACACACACACACACACACACACCTGCCATTTCTTGGAATAGAACTCCTACCTAATTAGTTTATCACACTACAGCATTATGCAGTTACAGCACGTGCTACAGAGATTACTGGGTTGCAGCAGTACCAGAGGTGTATTGCTAGGTGGATGACATCAGCTGGATTGCCAAAGGTGGTTATGTGAATTGTAAAGAGTGTGCATACTCTAAAAAGCATTGTTCCTTTCTCAGGCAAACACACAAACACAGTTGGCCTGTCTTGGAATAGAACCCCTACATAACTAGTTTATCACACTACAGCATTATGCAGTTACAGCACACACTATGGAGAATACGGGGTTACAGAACTCCCAGAGGTGTATTTCTAGGTGGGTAACATCAGCAGGATTGCGAAAGGTGGTTATGTGAATTGTAAAGAGTGCATACTCTAAAAAGCATTGTTACTTTAATGCTGTAGAGGAGCGGCAGGTGGGGGATCTATGGGTATGCAATTATGGGCCTAGGCGTGCAGGTGTTGCCTGGCGCAGTCATATTTGGACCGCCCCGGGAATGTAAGTAATATTCCGAAATGGGCATAGCTTGCGCCCATACCTCTCAACCCCTAAGAGCAAATTCCACTGGACAGGACATAAACCATTGAGGGAACAAATAGGGACCATACCTCACAACTGTCCCTGATTTCTAGGGACGTCCCTGATTTTGACTCAAATTCTAACTCTGTCCCACTTAATCCCTCCTAAAACTAGTGACTTTTGGAGAAAAGGTGGTAAATTACATGTAATGAATAATTGCAACAGTTAAGAGTTATAAACATCATTTACCTCAGAAAGTGTGTATGAATTCATATGCTCTGAGTCTGTTGATGTGTCAGGTTAGGTTAATAGCACTAATATTTTAAATGTGTCCCTGATGTTGTTATGACATGTCCCTGATTCAGGTGATATTTGCCCCCAATCGTTTGAGAGGTCTGATAGGGACAGAAAGCACATATTCCACTTACAACCTTAGAAAAATGATAGAATATTAGGTATGCAGTAGCATGACTCAGCTGAAGGATGTGGGTTCCAAAACCCAAATACTTGTTTGTATTGAAGAGTGTCAGTTCCCATGTATTAGCCAAAGAGGTGCAGATTGTAAGAGGAACACACCAATAATATGAATCAAACTCTGGATAGGCCGTGGATTCCGTACAGTCGAACGGCATGCTTTTGCCTAATGGGCAGCCATTCCCGATACTGTAGGCATGAAATCTGATGTAATAGACATCACAAGGTAATATTGTAGTCCTCACTCCCACCCAGGGGTGTGAGTGTCAGCCCAGTCCCTACCCAAACTGCAAAAAGTCACACAGGATGCCTTTTCCTCTGTTAAAACTTGGTTATCCTATGTCCAATTAATACTCAACCCAAACAAAACTAAACTACTCATCTTCCAACCCACCAAACATACTCAAAATAACTCTCACTTTAACATCACAGAAAAAGACAACACCACTATATACCCAACTGAACACACCAAATTGCTAGGAGTGGAAATAGACAATAAACTAAAATTTGACATTCACATATCCATGACCATAAAACAAGTCCACAAAAAACTAGGAGTGTTATACAGAAATAAGCAACTTCTCACCAAAGCAGAAAAAATTTCAATAGCAAATTCCCACCTTATCTCCACCCTACTTTATGCCTTTCCAATATATACCAAACTAAGGCAATGCGATCTAAACAAGCTAGATACCTGCTACAACAAAATTGCCAATTCGCCACAGGAGCATCCTACCGTAGTCACCACTGACTCTCACTTGCTGAACTGGGCTGGCTTGAACTCCCTCACCTCCTTCAATGGTATCAACTCTCACTCGCCCACAAACTAGTAAACCATCCACTAAATGCCCCATCCCTCCAGAATCTACTCCAACCCTATTGCACCACCAGACCACTAAGATCCAGCAACAAAAATCACTTGCAGATCACTAGAGCCAATAACTCTGCTGTTGAAGCACTATTCTCTTGCACCATAGCCAAATTATGGAACTCACTCCCACCCACAATTACCTCCATACCATCATGCACCCACTTCAAAACTTTACTAAAAGTGCACCTAAAACATGCTGGCTATGCCCTTGCAACTCCCACTCTAATATCACCCACCCCATCCAACCACTACCTTTCTTTCCACTCCACTAACTACCTTGATTATAGCAAGCTCAGATGCTCATATGCCTAGTACTTATTATACAGCAGGAACTTCTTATTGTAACATTTGTTAATGTCTGTTATGTACTTCACAGATAAAGATTCTAGTTGTCTACTGATGTACTATGTTCTTCATCTGTAAATATGTTGTAAGTAACTGCTATGTTAAATTGTTAATCGCTATGTAATCCAATGTAACTACTGTCTGTTTATTTTAACTGTGGAGCTTTTCTCCCTGGGCCTCCACTGAAAATGGACCTACGTCCAGTCGGACACTCCTGGTCAACAAATGTAAATAAATAAATAAATAAATAAATAATTTGCAAGTGCGGGAGCAAGTGGGTGTAAGTCTGTTTGGCTGCCGGTATGTGAGTATTACACTGGTGAAGCAATGTAGAGGCTAAGTGAGTGTAAGAAGCTGTAACCGGAGGTTAGCATTGCTTAGCTCCATGCAAACCCACACACACCCGCTCACAACTGCTTTAATGTCCCTTAATCACTCCGTATCCAACGGCCTTGTTCTGCCCAGCAACAAAATAAATGGCCTCTGCAAGGCTTCAAACCACGACCCTACACACACAGCTAATGTGATTTACTACTAAACCATGGCAAATACACAGATGTTGGATGTTATCATAAACATATCATCCAGCACAGTCATTCAACAGTATAGGAAATGTATTCCATTATGTAGATATATGTGTGTGTATGTCCAGATATAGATACATACATATATACAGATATATCAAGAACATCCCAAGTGACAACAAAGCATTACAAAGGAATGAAAAGGGAAACACCAGCAATGCCTGTATGATGTAGTGGTGTTGTCCTATGTAATATCAAGACTCCCTTAGACAGACATGTGTCATTAATACACACAAACATTTGTACATTGGCCAACTACAACACTCTGTGCATTTTATTTACATTAACACAACAGTTCCTGTCCAATCATTATGTGAGAACAGTACTCTTGCAAGGTGCTGTGTGTGACATCATCATCATGTAAAAGGTAAATGGGGTAACCATAGAGGCACCGGTAGTGTTGTTTGTACAATGGGGTCGTCTGCATCACGTGTACCTGGAACCTTTAGGAGTCATGTGCATACCAGGATCATGTGCCTGAGAGACAGGGGTGAGGACAACTGGAGTATATGATGCATATTAAAAAGGTTACATGTGTCCCAGTGGACACGTGTGTGAAATGTACAGCTATGTATGGGGCAAATGTTGTTCTAGGAACTGATTGGCCTTTTGTTTTCATAGGGTAACAGTAGGATGTGGGGGAAGGAGAGTAGGTATGCTCATGGAGGATAGGTTGGGTAGGATGACAGACAAGACAGCATACAGGGTCAGTATATGACACATATGGGGGGATACATCTTGGATGGGAAGGGGTGTTTGGCAGTCGCAAGCCTATGAGCCCCCAGATGGAAACAGTGGGATGGAGGTCCCCAGCTATGGACAGCCACCACTGCACCAAAACAGCCACAAATGTGGCTGTGCTGGGGGCTGTCTAGGAGGGGCAGGCTCACCCTGTAAATGTGACACTTTGCCCTCAAGCTGGCGTATCTGGCCTCAAAACACCTTATTGAGCCCCCTACACACCATGTCCAGGACTGTATGACAGTGGACAAGTTCTTGTCTGGACCTGCTCCCAGGGGGGACAAGCCCCATCCTCGGTGGAGGTTCCACCAGAAGGTGGTGCAGAGCCAACAGAGGTGGAGGACCAAGGCTGGGCCCCAGATGTGCTGGTGCCCGATGCCATGGCCAGCTGAAGTGGGACAGGATGTTCTGCCGGGACCTCCAAACCCATACAGCCTATGGTGTTGCAGTTTTAACACAGATATGGCTCAGTAATAGTCAACAGCATTCAGGATTACTCATAACAGCATGCATAGATATGACCTTCAACCTGACACAACAGATGGTATACATTTGCAGAGGGAGCACAACACATGCATATATACTGCATGACATCTGTACAAAGTGTAGAAGACTTGTGACTGCAGCTATGGAAAGTGGCCCATTATTGGCATGTCACTGAGAACCTCAGACAGTGACTGTCATACCACTGTTTCATGTGACATAATGTCAATCAGGGATGTGATGTCAGTAACTCTCATCACTATCACCATGTACTGACTGCAATCCTCACACTATGCTTCTGCAGTTCACAGATGTGTGTTCAGTGAGTAACACAGGAAACAAATGGTTCCACACACTGACCAGTCCACAGATGGCCCTACAGATGGGGGTTCCCTCACAAACAGAGCACTGTTTTGTCAGTTTTAAAACATGCCAAATAGCCATTACCACACACAACTTGTAAAACTGGCAGTAGTCTCAATGAAGCATAGCTACACTTACATGCTGTAGTCATGTCTGGCACATCACCCTCCTGTCTTTAGGCTATTTTCCACTGTGTATGTTGTTTGAGGAATATCCAGCTATCATCTGTGATGCTGTTTACTAAACACCAGATCCAGGTTCCACTCACAGCATCTGTCACGGGCAAACACCAACATGATGTTCCTAGATATTGTACTGTGTTTCCATGCGATTGGCTATGGAAATATCACCACAGCTCTTCCACATGCAATCAGCTAGAGGAGGACTTCAATAGGTGCAGATGCCATCACCTGATCATGACCATCACTTACAAAACACAAGCTGCTGCTGAGCAGGTGTACAACTCCACATCCACCAGAGAGTGTGTGGGAGGGACAGACAGAGGCAAAGTACATCAGAGAAGGGCTTGGAGACTAAAACCTAAGCATCGTCTGTCACACACCTACCAGTACAGAGGTCCAAACCCCTTACTGACTAGCCATTACTATTACAAGTGCATGCAGTTACTCCATGTGCCACAAAGCTGACATGTTGGTGTGCTGTAAGAACATATATGTGTGCTGGTGAGTGACATCTGCAACAGAGATATAGTAGGCATACATTAGGTGTAGCACACATGGCTGTACACATGAATAGATGTCATTGTCAACGCAACCACACTCTCTAAGGGACTCAGACACATTGCCACACTTTGCCAGGCCCACAAATACACTTCCTAACTACTTAGTTTGCCACACTGCATTAATGCACAGGTACTACATGCACCACATGGGATATCCAGAAGTTCTATGGTCTAGGGCATGTGAATGTGTCTGACATCAGTTGGTATGCTAATGGGAGTTATACTGGGTATGACTGTGGTTGGGAGTATCATACCCCACACGCAGACACAAGGTGCCAGTACTGACATGCATGTGTGCATTGCTTCATAGGTGTGTAGTGGTTGGCTGTGCAAGATGGCTGTACAAGGCTGGGTGAGGGGTAATCCTTGGCATCATGCCACCCAACAATGCTGTGCAGTGTGGTACAGGGGTGTAGTGTCTGCAATGTCCCACACAGATGGGTATTGTATGAACTGTCCTGTCATCCTGGTTACTATTGTGTATGGCCATTGCTTTGCAATGCATGCCATGTCTGTGTTTGATAGTCCTTGACATGGACATTGCCTGGGATGTGCACATCCCACAATAATGTACAGTGATATGTACAAGTGTACCTGGTTTGGCTGACACATGTTGTGCACACAGACTATTATCCTCAGATATGCCAATACTGGCCTGGTGTGGTAGGACATGCTTATAGACAGCAGGTTGACCATGCACCTGCATTGATAGTATGATACAGGTATTTCCTGGTGTTAGTGGCATCTCTCCATACAGGGCACATGTATAAGGCATTGTATTGCCTCTGTGGATCACATTTGATTGCACCACATATGTTGCAGGCATCCAGTGGGGAACATAGTGAAGACACATTGTCTGCAATTATGTGCCTATTGTACTACTGGACAGGGTGCCATGCCCTTTGCAGCCCACTGCAATCACACCTACTATCTGATTGGACATTCACAGCCACCTCCACACAGGCTCTGACTGTCAAACACACAACACACACACACACACACACACACACACACACACACACACACACACACACACACACACACACACACACACCTGCCATTTCTTGGAATAGAACTCCTACCTAATTAGTTTATCACACTACAGCATTACGCAGTTACAGCACATGCTACAGAGATTATTGGGTTGCAGCAGTCCCAGAGGTGTATTGCTAGGTGGATGACATCAGCTGGATTGCCAAAGGTGGTTATGTGAATTGTAAAGAGTGTGCATACTCTAAAAAGCATTGTTCCTTTCTCAGGCAAACACACAAACACAGTTGGCCTGTCTTGGAATAGAACCCCTACATAACTAGTTTATCACACTACAGCATTATGCAGTTACAGCACACACTATGGAGATTACGGGGTTACAGAACTCCCAGAGGTGTATTTCTAGGTGGGTAACATCAGCAGGATTGCCAAAGGTGGTTATGTGAATTGTAAAGAGTGTGCATACTCTAAAAAGCATTGTTACTTTCTCAGGCAGACAGAAACACACACACACACACACACACACACACACACACACACACACACACACACACACACACACACACACACACACACACACACACACACACACACACACACACACACACACACACACACACACACACTCTAAAAAGCATTGTTACTTTCTCAGGCAGAAATACACACACACACACATGCGCACACACACACACACACACACACACACACACACACACACACACACACACACTCTAAAAAGCATTGTTACTTTCTCAGGCAGACACACACACACACACACACACACACACACACACACACACACTCTAAAAAGCATTGTTACTTTCTCAGGTAGACACACACACACACACTCTTAAAAGCATTGTTATTTTCTCAGGCAGACACACACACACACACAGTTAGCCTATCTTGGAATAGAACCCTTACCTAACAAGTTTATTGCACTACAGCATTATGCAGTTACAGCACGCACAACAGAGATTACTGGGTTACAGAAGTCTCAGAGGTGTATTTCTAGGAGGGTGACATCAGCAGGATTGCCAAAGGCGGTTATGTGAATTGTAAAGTGTGCATACTCTAAAAAGTATTGTGACTTTCTTAGGCAGACAAACACACACACACACACACACACACACACACACACACACACACACACGCACGCACACACACACACACACACATACACACACAGTTGGCCTGTTTTGGAATAGAATACCTACCTAACTAGTTTATCCCACTACAACAATGTACAGTTACAGCATATGCTACAGAGAGTACTGGGTTACGAAAGTCCCAGAGGTGTATTTCTAGGTGGGTGACATCAGCAGGATTGCCAAAAGTGAGTATGTGAATTGTAAAGAGTGTGCATACTTTAAAAAGCATTGTTTCTTTCTCAGCCAGACATACACACACACAGTTGCCCTGTCTGGGATTAGAACACCTAGCAAGCTAGTTTATCACACTACAACATTACACAGTGACAGCACACGACATGGAGATTACTGGGTTGCAATTATCCCAGAGGTGTATTCATAGGTGGGTGACATCAGCAGGATTGCCAGAGAAGGGCATTTCAAGTGTACTGTGAGTTGTACATGTGTGTACCTGCTGCTTACTGTCACGAAAACACAATTATACCAACTTACACGTGTCTTATTCAATGCTAACTGACAGTATCAACAAGGTTTGCAGGTTTTGAACCCTGGACCATGAACACTGAGGTCACTGGACGTACCACTAAGCCATCTGGGTTGTATACATGTTGCATGGAGTTTGTAATGCACATCTTACTACAGGTATTCCACAGTACTGAAAACAAAAGGGACAGTCACTTTGTGTACATATGTACAGTACCCTTGAATGCACTGTACTCTGTGAAGCAACAAAGACAAGTCTACATCTGTACAACTGTCATAACTACATATATATATATATATATGTATATATATATATATATATATATATATATATATATATATATATATATGTATATATATATATATATATATATATATATATATGTATATACACACACACACACACATGTCTGAACACCTTTTGTGACACAGAAGGGTTCCAAAGGAACTGACGTGTACAGAAAACAGAGGAATCACTTGTGTTATAACATTTAAATCTTAATCAGTTCACCAGAGAAGGGATTGTTGTTGTGTATGTGGAGTTTGGGGTGGAGAATGATGGCTAATGTAATCTACCCTGAGGATTGTGGTGTTTGGGTGGGGGAATGATGGATATGGACTTACATCCCGGCAACCACTTCTGGGTCACTGCTCGATAGTGGCACAGGAAAATAACATACCCAACTGTAGTCATGCCTGTGTATTCTTTACCATTCCTAACTATTTAATACTTTGTAGACATTAGTAACCACGGATGGCTACCATGGTATGCTAAAAGACATTACACATGTGTATGCCTGGCTACAGGGTAGTCACCCACACAAACACGCACACACTTGCCAGTATTGTGCATACACGTCTTGCCTATGTAAAGGGAACTAGTACAGTGGTATGCAGTTGGGGTATGTGCCACAGAACACATACAATTATACTTACTCTGATTCCACTTCTGAGCTGGGTGACATCACAGGACTGATTACTTGTAGTGGGGAGGGGGAGAGAGAGAGGTTTAGCATTTGACAAGGATAAAGGCCAGTGCAAAAGGTGGTATCTCTTTGGAATGCAGACACAAATACACAAACAACCACTTGCTGACACACACACTCAAGCATTTGCTGAGACAGACACACACAAGCACACTCAGCCATTTGCTGACACACATGCACACAGTTGCCAGTGGTGGGATCAAAACTCCTGCCTATTTCAGGATCACTACTATAGTACTACACAGCTACGAGACACGCCACAGAGATTACACATGCCAAGGCAGTCAGAATATCCTTCTAAGATTGAGGACAACAACAGAGAGACTGCCAGTCATGAAGTACATAGCTGTAAATCTGTGTGTTTAAAGTAGGTGTCCATTACAACCTGTATGCACAAACAAGACACATCATCTGCAGGTAGTACATAGGTAGGCCTGAGAGGTATAGTTGTAGCACAACAGGAACCTGAACTGGAGTATGCCCATCTGTGGAATGGACAACTACTATCACTATACAGGGTTACAGTGGGCATGCTCATACACTTAGTAGCACAGGGCCATTTGGGATGCACTATGACTGCAACTACACAAGGTTATACTGGGCATGCTCATACACTTAGTAACAGAGGGCTTGTTGGATGCATTGACACAAATTACACAAGGTGGCAGTGGGTATGCTCATACACTTAGTAGCACGGGGCTGTTTGGGATGCACTTCGATTCTAACCACAGAAGGCCACAGTGTGCATGCTCATACACTTACAATTACAGAACACGTTGTAATGGACTCCTATTGTAAACACACAGGTGTACAGCTATGTACATATTACCTGTCAGTATATATGCATATCATACTGGTTTACTACCTGATACCTGTATGTGGCCAGTAAATTATACATCTGTGTCTGTGCTGTGTGATACACGTGCATACATGTGCATGAAGTACTGACATATATATGTTAAGTATATACAATCATGCATGTGTGGACGTGACAGACAATAGGTTCACTGGGACACATAGGCGGATGCTACCTACAGCATGTGTCACACACCTTGCTGCCCTGAAAGGCATACATTGATAGCAGGTTGTGGACAGTGACATTATGCGTGGAACAGTGGCATGTGCAAGCATAATGTGTGAGCCACATTGCGTAATGGTACTGAGGTGCAGGTGTCAAGATGACCTCTTCCAGCTGTGTTAGTAGTTGTCATTATTAGCAGGACTGCTACCCTAGTTATATCTCACATTAGTCATATGCACAATTTCTGCTGCTGTCCATCACCTTACTTGAGGCATTTGCTACCAAGCACATTACTGCCACTTGCAGTGATGTCATGGTACGAGTGGAAACTGCTAGACCAAAACAATGAGCCAATGTCCTGCTGTTATTATGAGATTGTCCAATATCTGTCATTCCGGGCTGTCATGACTGAATGACAAGCCTTCGATACAGAGCACATGCATCCATGTTTCACGTATGTGTGGATAATACCTAAGTCACATTTACCCATATAGCCACATTCCAAGGCAAATGCTCTGCACACAGAAGTAACACCCTGACACCTACAAGTCAATTGCATTGGATGCTTATGCTAACCAGTGCTAGATGTGTGGGTTTAGTAATCCATTTGCTCAATGTAGAACCTACAATGGGGAATACTGACATCTGTGCAGTGAGGAGCACCTGGCTGAAGGCTCTGTAGTGCACAATCTCACTACCACCATATAACTCAGACCCGGACATGTGGGGCATAACAGTGGCAAGGACCATTCCAGGTGGTGGTGTCCACATATTCATAAAGGCTACGCATATGTAAAGACCACTACTCTGGCATAACTCATCACAGATGAGTCAGGTATAGGTGACAGTGGCAAACGTTGCATTCTAGGTTGTATCCTCATATACATCCACCACCTTGTCCCCAGACTACCAACACACATCCATATGTGGTATGACATAGTATGGTAGACCACCAGATAACCTTTGATTGGTGGACTGTACCTAGGCCTACATCAACTGTGCAAAGTACCAGTATAGAGACACAGCTGCATAATGCGTTATGCAATGCAATAATACCACTGTTTGTAACCAGCTCAGTTGTACACATATCAGGGTCCCCTGGATGTTGTCAGCATTAACACAGTCGACTGTTGTCGTACACCAGTAAACAACACCCTCATGGTTGGATATGACCTAACTGTACCTGCCCTGGATATGTACATCCCACACTCATACAACACAAATGGCATTACCATAGCTTTCTTTATCCTTTCTACATACAAGTGACTACAGTCATTACACACATGCACATGGCAGATAGCATTCTAACAGTACATAAGGTTTGATATCTATGTTAATAGAGGTAATATTCCCTCTCTACTGGTCAACCATGACACCTATCATATCATACAACACCCCACGTGGCATGTATGTCATTAGACATGTCCACCTAAGGCAATGCCTGCAAACATACCCAAATAACAGGATTATAGGACCTACACAAGGTCTGTATTGACAGACTCAGGGAAATCCAGCTCTGCTCTCTATGTTCCTGAGTAGTCACAGGTGATATGCTCATGACATGTAAAGCCATGTGTGGCCACAGCTCCTAAATATACCCCATGTCAACAATTGCAAGCCAAGCATGCTGTGTGCTGTCTGGACATTAGCCTTAGTACCACAATAGCCAGTATGTGCTGAGGTGAGATGTTTACAAGCCACAGACCTCACACATGCTTGAATGAGTGTACTGCCTAGCCTAACAGAGCACATTGCTGCCACTCTTCCAGTAAACATGAGATGTGTGTGGCAAATATGATGTGCTCACTGTTGAACATTACAGTGCCCTGGCTTCACCATGGAACTGTCAAGTAACAGTTAGTAGGAGCATGACATGGAATAATTCTGTGTGTGTCTTGTTGATATGTGCTGTTGTCATATATGTACACTTGGCTACTCGGTGAAGTTGGTTGTGTCCTACCAGTACATGAATACAACATACATTATGATGTAATGCTCGGCTATGTTTCACACATGGCGTGGTGAAGGTGTGGAATGTATCCTCTTAACCTGCTAGTGCACTTACTGATGTAGACCGCATATGTGTACATGTATTGATGTTAGTGTAGATTCCATGTGTGTGCAGTGTCTAATGTTTGAAGGTGACTGTTGTCTTAGTACATCAGGCTGTTGCAATACAGCCTTAACATTGCCAACTGTATATGGTGATATGCTCTAAGTACAGTAAGCTGTACACGAGATATGGGCAGATGTTTGGATGTGACTACTAAGTGGTGGGGCTACTTTGCAGATGAATGATTACTAAGGACAGCTCACTGGTGTGTTACAACCACTCCTACAATAACCTGTGTAACTGCTAAGGTCAGGTTTTGTTAATTGAAGTGGAAGACAGATAATGTAGAATGCAGTAAGGGTGACACTGAAGGCAAACCTCTTGACACCTGTAACAGTAATACCTCCCCTGTGCATATATTGTGCATATATCAGCACAGTTGGCAAAGGAAAGAGTCAGTAAGCTTTTTAGTGAATGCGATAGTGCTGTACTTCTGTAATACCTATCATGAGATAAGCAGGTGTTTGATTCACAGTACTGGCACATGTGGGTGTGTGTGTGTGTCCATATATGTCATGCATGATTGGGAATACATCCCACATGTTTTCACTCTCCTGAACACTGTTGTTCATATCAGTACAGAGTGAAGTGTAGAAGGAAAGGCATAGGCAGGTGGTTGAACCTCACACATGTCAAGTGTCTGTATGTGTGTGACATAGGTGTATATATTTGTGAATGCCACAGTGTGTGTGTGTGTGTGTGTGTGTGTGTGTGTGTGTGTGTGTGTGTGTGTGTGTGTGTGTGTGTGTGTGTGTGCGGGGGGGGCTGTCCATGTGTATGGCTGTCTGTTCCCTGGAGTGAGGCTGTATTTTACCATAGTGAAATGTTACTGCCCCCTTCCCCCATCCACTCAATGCAATCTAGTATCCCTGTTGATATCATCAGTCTTAGATGGGCATTTTAACCGCCTGTTAACATGTACACCCTGGGATGTGACCTGTTGTTACATAGCCTACTGATGAACCCCCCTCCCACCATACACTCACTGCACTGTAGTATCCCTGTCGATGGCCTCGATCTTAGGCTATTCTGACTACCTGTACATGTGTAATCTCTGTGGTGCATCTTGTAATTGCGTAGTACTATAATGATGATATGCACATAGGCAGGGGTTCTCATCCGAACACTGGAAACTGTGTGTGTGTGTGTGTGTGTGTGTGTGTGTGTGTGTGTGTGTGTGTGTGTGTGTGTGTGTGTGTGTGTGTGTGTCAGAGTGAGTGCTATTGTGTCTGTGAATCCCTGAGTGTATGGGTGTGTCTGTGTTTGCATGCTGTTATGGCAGTGGATATTACTGCTTCCCAATGAGAAGCCACTATTTACACTGGCCTTTACCCTTGTCATCTGCCATACCACTCTTTTACCTCCTCCCCGCTCCTGGTAACTATACCTGGGATGTCAACCACTATGGATGTGATGGCTCTGAACACAGTAGTTTACTACACAGCTATCATGCTCTTGGAGCATTAGAACAGTAAACATAATTGAAACATGGGAGATTATAACTGTGATGTGGAAGCTACAAAGTGCATGCAGGTATTGTCATACAGACCTGTGAGTAGTCAACATGTACATATGGGACACTTACCTCAAACACCGACATCTCCCGGCACATGCAACTACACCTGAAAGCGGAAGGCAGAACATCAAGATCAACATGCTGCTAGGGTTGTTACACATGATACATACTGTCAAACGTACAAAATGCATTCTAAAGCTGTAATACATGGTATGTCTGCTGCCTGTCAACACTACTCAACAATATTAATCTACAATTGTCTACCTAGTATGTTCACCCTGTGCGTCAGACCTTATGAGCATGTCCCTGCACCGATGGTGTGGATGACAGAGATGCGGCACAGGCATCATCATATGCACAGGGTGAAAATGTTTGCCAGATGCCTAGGCTGTGCCATTGGATGACATCATGTGTATGTGTTAGGGCCTGTGATATCATTGGGCATGTGTGGATGTTATGCATGTGTGTGTTGAGGTGCCCTACATTTGTTTCTGGTGTGTGTGTGTGTGTGTGTGTGTGTGTGTGTGTGTGTGTGTGTGTCTATGCAGGCACACAGGTCTGGCATGTGGGTGGCCTACACAAGGGTATTATTGACAGCTGCAGACTGTACAAGGCAGGTTTCACAATTCACAGTGTCCATCCACGGCCACGTGACCAGCGCCTGCCAGGGGTTGCACGGGCATTACCAGTCAGAGGTCCAGATTGGGTACTGTCTGATGACACATGTCTATTGGAATCATGCCCCTGATGGGACCATCTAAGACCACGTGCACGTGGCCTGTTGTGTCCTGATGTGGACTGCACAGCACTAGCTGCACTGCTGCTGCTACTGCCACTATGGGAGCAGGCATGTTCAGTAACATGTTCACACAGACCTTCAACAGGTGATGTAGCTGGCCTACGTCCATGTGCCCGACACCACACTCCCACCAGATGTTCCAGCACAGACATTCCTCGCTCAAGGATTGACATGCCACTGTCAAGGACTCCCACCATGTCACCCAATTGTCTATCCAAAACATCTGCAAGATGATGGTGAGCATTTGCAAGTGCCTGGATGTTGTCAGTTAATGAACAGACAGCAGCCCTCTGAAGCCTCAGACTGTCTCTGTTGTGCCATTCAGCACATGCCTGTGTCTCTATTACAGCCTGAAACATGCATCTGGTGAATCCAGCTGATGTGCTTTGTCTTGCAGGGGCATGTTGGCCAGTGGTCCTCCTACAAACAGTGCTGGGCACATGCCTGTGTGGGACATCACCAGTCAGTTGACTGGGATCATGGTGTGCAGGCACACCTTCCATAGTCTCCACACTTCCCTGTTCCATGCTACCACCCACCAACTGTCCTTCCTCTATGGCCGGTGGTGATGGGGTATGTGTAGTCAGGGGAACTGTGTGCAAGGATGAGGGGGATACAGGTGGAATGGCAACCAATGGCACAGATTCAGCCCTTGACAACCCTGCCTGTGCCTCAGTCATACTATCATCATCACTGCTAGAGTCTGTGGGGACGCTAACATCAGGTGGACCGCAGGAGGGAAACGCACCTACATCAACACCTGCGAGGGGAAGACAAGAACTGTACATTACAAGTTATACCAGACACAGATACACACACACACACACACACACACACACACACACACACACACACACACACACACACACACACACACAGACACACTCAGACACACGCAGACACACACTACATGCAGGTGATATGGCAGATGGCATTCAGCTTAGACAATTATAGCGGTAGTTATCATACATCCCTGAGTTGCACACAACAGCATGCATGTGTTATAGCAGACAGCATGCACCTTACACAATAACAGTGGTGGTTATCATACATACCTGTATTGCACCATTTGTGTTAGTAGCCTATGCCTCATACTTGCAACACAATGCATGCACTTTGCACCATTGCACCGCACTGCCATGGTGTATGCAATATACACCACATGTTAACAGACCATCGCTGACCTTTGTACATCTGCCACTGATGCTTTGTGTTGGCCACCACCCCTATGTGTGAGGACATGAGCAGAAGGGTATGTTGACTGCATACTATGTTTGCCTGAGCCCTAGCTTGCATATCTCCCCCAAAGCAGTGCATGTATGTTCAACATTATTCCGCCTACCCTGAGCTGTGTCTACAGACATTATGCATCTGGCTGTGCAGACATGTTTGACACAGCTGTCCCTACTTTGCAATGGTGCCACAGACCAGCACAGGATTACAGTACACCGGCATGATGTGTGGTGTATGACCTTGCCAATCACATGTAGTATGACATGTCTTCTGCTGATGTGTTGAATGACATGCATACATGTGTAACACAATGGTGTCCTTTCCAATCTACAGTACGGTAATGGTGTCCCAATGCAGGGACATGTTATACTAACATGGGCCTTCAGCTGACGCAATGTTGTCTGTCCACCCTACAAATATGCAGTGACATACTCCACATTGAGCTGATGTGCATAGCCATTACAGGGCATCATGTGGCTTCACAATTGCTATACAGTGTGAGCTACTGACACAGTTCATAGCCATGACTATGTTCACATACAATACATATCTAATGTGGAATGTGACCCACGTCACTGAGGTGTATACACACTAAACCCTAATGTGGAATGTGTGACACAGGTCACAGAAGGGTATATGGATGACACCCCTCTATATCTGCAACCATATTACTGATGCCTGGTAACTATGCCCACACATGGCTAACTTAGCAGTACTCTATGTCCCACATGCCATCTGTGTACCTCACACACATGAGGACCAGGCTTGACAGTTATGTTTGACATCAGCAAGGTGAATGTACTGTATCTGTGGCCTGATGTGATTGTATGTGTATGTTGTGCAACACATGTATGTATTTGAATACTGTATAGGTGAATGCTTTCATGTTGTGAATCACTCAAGATGTTCAAGAAATTTTATGTGGTGGTTTCATGTTATGCCTACACAAGCTGTGCACAGGCCTGTATGATGTTTAGTGTTTCACATCTGCAATATCACCATTACACAAAGGCCATAGTTGTATTGTGTCGAGCCAATGTGCAACAGGGTGTACACACATGTACATCACTTCTACTGTATGTGTTGCTTCATGTCTCTGGCCATCCTCCATGGCCATATGTACACATGTTCTGTCCGATGGTTGTGATGGCCATCTTATTCCACATGTAAGTGTTATCCCATATGACATACACCCACAGATGTCATATGCTCCACTGAGGAGAGGGTTATGCAGACAAAGGGTGGTATGTATGGGATGTGAGACATTATGTTTTGCAGGATAGTTGAGCAGTGTTGCCGTCATCCCACTACATGCCATGGACATGTCAGACAGCACATGACATTGTGTGACATTCATAGCAAGGGTATAATCCACAAGGGTGTATCCTGTGGACAGGTCATACTTCAGCTCCAACACATTTAGAGTGTGTGCACATATATGCTCTCTGTACAGTACTGTTTGTATTCCCAACATGTGTAATGCTGATATGTAGTACCTGTCTCTACAGTGAAATATACCTCCAACATTGTATTCACAGTTGTCCACACATCTGGCAGTGACAGTTTGGAAGGTTTAGTGTAGGTGTTTCATATAGTCTTCAATTACATGTGTTGCACAACATACACATACAATCACATCAGGCCTCAAGATGCACGCACTCAAAACTCTCCTTAGCATGGAGAACATCGATATCTGTGCAGTAACAGAAACCTGGTTCAGGGCTCCCGAGAGCACCCCAGCACTACCAGGTTATACCTCATACCATGCTTTTCGGCCCCAAAACTTGGACCGAACCACAAAAGGAGGGGGAATATCGATATTCATCAAAGATACCCACACCTCCAGGTTGGTGGCAAAGCACAAAGCATCAGAGACTATCCATGTGCAACTAACAGTGGGTAAAACTGCCTTCCAGTTTATAGCCTGCTACAGACCACCCTCCCAAAACCAGGAACCCCACTCTGCCTTCCTGAGAACACTGGAAAATATGAAGGTCTCTCCAAAAACTATTATATTGGGTGACTTCAACTACCCAAACATAGACTGGGAGCATTACTCTAGCTCCAACACCCTAGCCCAAAGGTTCCTAGAATTTATAAACTCAAATGCTATGGAACAACTTGTTACCACTCCCACAAGAGGGGAAAACATACTGGACCTGATCATCACCAACATGGGGACTCTATGCTCCAGACCAGAAGTGTATCCCTCACTGGTAAGATCAGACCATAAACTAATCTCACTGGATATTCACATCCCACCCCACCCCTGCCCAGAAAACCACAGTGAAAAACTTCTCTAAAGCAAATTTTACACTCCTCAAAACCGAGGTGGAATCCTTCAAAGCCCCTGGCCTGTGGAAAATACAGCCCAGACCACAGAATCCTTTATAAACGCATTCTATGAACACCTTCAGGAATGTATGGATCATCATCCCAAATAAAACCAAGACCCAATCCTCCAAAGGCAGACATCCTGTCTGGTGGACCCCACATAAACAAACTATACAATAGAAGGAGGAAGCTACTAAATGATAAAGCAAAATCCCAAAAGCGGAAGGCATCACTGTTCAGTATTAGCAAAAATCTATGGGCACACATAAAATTGTCTAAGGCCAGCTTCAAGAGAAAAATTGCACAGGACACTAAGGATAATCACAAGGCTTTCTTTAGTTATGTTAGGAACCTGGGTGGTAATTCCCAGATATGCTCAGAATTAGTCCAAAATGACAAAAAATACACCGAACCCACAGACATTGCTAACATCCTAGCTGACAGGTTCAGCAAACTTCTCCCCACCACCAAAGGGCAAATATCTATCCCAGCAGAGTGCTGCCCCTGACATCTCAGATGCTCAGGTAAGAGCCGCCCTCTCCAAAGCAAAAACACAGCATCAATGGGACCAGATGGTGTCCCGGCTGCTCCTACATGAACTCAAAGAAGAGCTAAACCCAAACATAAAACTACTGTTCAATCTCAGCCTTACTACAGGATATGTGCCCAAAGAGTGGCGTACAGCAACAGTGGTCCCTCTCCATAAAGGTGGTGCCTCAACGGATCCTGGAAACTATCGCCCATAAGCCTGACTAGCTTGGTCTGCAAAGCTATGGAAAGGATCATCATGGACCTCATAAATAAAGATATTGGGGACCTACAAACACTGGATCCTACCCAGTTCGGCTTTGTTAAGGGCAGATCCTGCCTCTTAAACCTGGTTGATTTCTTTGAAACAGTCACCAAGGACATTGACGAGGGAAGGTGGTCCACACAGCCTACCTGGACCTCGCAAAGCCTTCTATACAATACCCCACTCGGGCATTATAGATAAGCTCACCAGCTTAAATATAAACCCTATGTCACTAGATGGATTGCAAACTGGCTCAAGGACAGAACCCACATGGTTAGAATTGCTGGAGCCATGTCAGACTCCAAACCAGTTACAAGTGGTGTCCCACAAGGCTCAGTCCTGGGACCTCTCTTGTTCGGTATATATTTCTGGAGGTACAGGCCAACACGGAAGGACTGTGGCTGACCAAGTTCGCAGATGACTGCAAACTGGGTGCCATAATCGACTCTCCAGCCGACACAAGCATCCTCCAAAAGGGCCTCATAGAAACAGACAACTGGTGCCAGAGCCATGGCCTCAAGCTAAATGCCAAAAGTGTATAGTCATTCCTTTGGCAAAACAAAGTGCCCACAAATTACCACATAGGTGGAAATCCATTAAGTACAGAAGAAGTAATTAGGGACCTGGGGACCCAAGTTGATAGCAATCTCTCATTTGACAACCACGTGGCCAAAGTGGTTAGAAAAACATTTTATATAGCCCACCTAATCATGAAGGGATTCACATCTAGATCAGGGAGGTCATCGTGCCTCTTTACTCATCCCTCATCAGGCCCATAATTGAGTACAATGCCCCTTTTGGGATGTACCTTACCAGACACCTGCAGCAACTGGAAAGACCCCAAAAGTACCTCACCAAGAGGATCAAAGGGCTCAAACAGATGCCATATGCTGCCCGGTTAAAGAAACTCCAGCTCTACTCAGTGGCATACTGCCTGTTCAGAGGAGATCTGTGCCTGACATAAAGCCATGTCCAACCCGAATTAATGGACATGATGCACCTCAGAAAATCCAAATCCCATCGAGCTCACGCCGAGAGACTTGAACCTCAGCACTGAAATAAATAGGACATGCTTGAGGGACAGATTCATAACCCAGAGGCTCCCTTCACTCTGGAATAAAATCCCAGTCCAGGTTAGGCAGAGTCCCTCATTGACTCTCTTCAAGAGGAATCTTGATGAGTGGATTGGAGATCGTAGGTTTACCCCGGGTATCACTTCTGTGTCACTGTTAGACAGAGGCATAGTATACTAACCTCGAAAAAGGGCATAGCAAAATAAATTTAAAATGGGTGGTGAAAGCCAAACACATTCTGGCTAGGCTTATAAATGCCCTAGGGCAGATAGCCTAGTATGAACCTATGAACCTATGAACCTAATTGTTTCACATGGGTAACCACTGTGATGCTTTGCAGGTCTGACCAGTGTCTATTAACAGGACCACCATACATTATGTGTATGTGTGTTATGGTAGATAGCACAATTAATATGATCTGCACATTATCAAGCATGGTAAATAATAACAATCTCACATGACACAAGCTGCTGTCACTGCAAAATGCCAGAGGTACCTAAACAGGAGTGTCACAGAAGTAAGATCATTATCCACACCTGTGTGATAGCTACAGTGTGCAATGTCCATGTTACCACATAAGCCAGTACAATACACTATACTATGGAGTATGCACATCTGTGCATACATAGAGTAGCAGACTATAGTATGTGGCATGTGTGCATACATGCCTTGCATATAATGTTACATTACATATTGTACAGTAACACATGTAACTATGTGAAATATAGTTGTGTTATATGTGCAGTCCTGACTTACCAGGCAACTCCAGGCTCGGTGGTTGAGACACCCACCTCCACAATACCAGCTAAAGCTTGTGGATTGAGGTCTGCAGGTGTCCCCAGGTTGGCCAATAGCTCCTCAGTATGTGTGAGTGGGGGCTGGGTGAGTGGCCCCCACCTGTTGCACTTTGTTCCCTGGCGACTGCATTAGCACGCTGTTTCACCTGTCTTATGAGGTCAGTGCAGTGTCGGCGCACCTGCTGATAGGTGTGATTGTGACCGCCAACATCATTTACCCTCCTGCAGAGTTCCTCCCACAGGGAATCCCGCTGCTGTGTATCCTGTGGCACATGGCTGAAGAGTGGTGTATGGTTGTCAAGGAGGTATGGGATGAGGACCTCATCCTCCAAGCGGGTGTATGCTGGCAGCCTGCTACATGGCATACCTGGAAGACATAATGATGGAGACGGGTCACAGTAACTCACAGAGAAGTACAGAAGTACAGCTGAACATACCAGTGTATCACATTTATTAAGATTACAAATAAGTCTTTGCAAATCTATAGGACACTAACACCACTGGCATGTATAAGTCACACACATTTGACACTTACTGGTGATGTGATGTTATCACTATATATGTGTGTGTCATGTGATGACATTGCTTATACTCCATGTGGATGTTAGCTTGACGTGGGCATGTCTGTTTGCCTGTACTGGTGTCTTTACCTATCAGCACATGCCTGGATGTGTTCACATTAATGCAATCAACCTTAATGCTGTGTATATGTCACATATATAGTCATACATAGCCATTAGGGACATGACCTGTGACCCTGCAGACTTGCAAGCATGTATGTGTTTTGCCATATACATCTATATGGCACTGTACAGCTGTGTAGCATCCTGCCATGTATTGCCTGTGTTGCACAAGTGTAACACATGGGACAATAGCTAGCCTGATGGTATTTGTGGGGTTATATATCAACTACAGCATGTATGCTCATAGTGAACTAGTAGGCTATATGCCCTGGGCCATTTATGAGCCTAGGCAGACAGGTTAGCTAGCTGTAGGCAACAGACAGGTACATTTCAGTGGCCAGTTCAAGCATTGCCACAGAACTGATCCACAGGATTACTGATATATTTGGCATGCGGTCATCACACCATGTCACAGAAAGGGGCGATGTGCAGCTTTGCTGGACAGGGATGCATAGTATGGCAAGTGTATGGGACAGAGATCTATCAGGCATGTTGTGATCCTTGTACTAGAAAGGTAGATGTCCTTGAAGTATGTGTTTATTTGGGATCAGGATGTGTTAAGTGTAGCATGTCCAACACCTCTGGGTTGGACATGGCTTTATTCAGGGTAGACTGCATGCTACATAGTGCAGCTAGGGATTGGGAAGGGCAGTGTAGGCCATCTACACATGGGCAATAACCCTTAAAGGAAATATATGATCTATTATGGGTCACATGAGTGTTGAGTATGGCTGAGCAATTATCTCTATATTCCTGGATGGCACCCTGTCATGATTAGGGGTAACACATATGACTACCTGACTAGTGTGGTGAAGTAACTATCAAGGGAAAGACTACTGTCCAGCTGCATCCCATACACACACAGTTGCCATTATGTTGACTGCTGCCTAGGTGGAAGTTCATGGGTACAGGGTTTTTAACATAGTGTATGACAGTGCAATACTTAGCTGTCAGATTGTGGCCATATGTCACACATCACACATCTGACACACAAAGGCCCTTTTGTATGTTGATTGCAGCACACATTGAGTTAACTATTGCTCCTTGTTCATAGTCATTTGCAAACATCAATAGGCTGATGCCTTCTGTGTTCATCTGTGTGTTATAGATAACAAAGAGGGGAGTACCAGGAATGAACACTGTATTACTGTGGCCAGCACTGGTTTGATGTGCGTGAATTAGTCAGACACCTTCTGTAGTTTTGGTTCTGCCAGCATACTAGTTGCCAACCACTCCTGTAACATAGGAATATACACCTAGTTTACTGAGTGTAGCTGGAACACAGTATGGGTGATGGTGTCCTTCAACCTGGCAAGGTCATGATATGCAGTGGGAATCAACCCTACTGTCATCTACATCTGTAGAGTACATCAAATACATTGATCACGGTTCATGGCCTTATAGAGCAGACTCAGCAAGGTAGTGCACTATTTCCCATTATCAATGGTGTCTCCCCCTTTGTGGGGTGTGATAACTGATGCTGTGCACCATTCAGTGTGTACACAGCCTGACATGGAGCTATGATTGAACATGATGTGTATGTGGATAGCTGATTGTTCTTACATTTGTGTAGGATACACCCTGGGATGTTGACAGGTCCCATGAAAGCTGTATGTATGGCTTTAGAGAGTGCAGCTTGTACATGCATAGTTGTTATTACAGGGGCCCTGTAGTGTACATTGATATATTACTAAGTGTACCTGTTGGGGGGTGGGAGTGGGTTTAGGTTCTCCAAGACCCTATCTGGATGAACAGGTGCTATTTCTGTAGGTGCAGTACTTCCCATGCCATAGTGCTGTGCAGTACGGCGGGTCTTGTCTTTGTCATTACAATTAATGACACAGCTATAAAATGCTCTGTGCTTGGCCTCATAATATGTGGCTGATTAGTTTCACAGTAGCTTTGTGTGGTTTTATATGGTGTATCTGCATCTTACTGAGGCTGACCAGGGATCACCTACACTCATGTGTGTTCACTTTTGCAACAGTTACTACCTTCTGTGGTACAGTTTAAAGCATGGTACCACCAGTTTGCCTTCTTGTTTGTGTTTGGTTGAATCCTGGTTCTGTTTTAATGGCACAATCACTGCATGTATGTGACTGCTTAAGGTTCATTTGTGCAAGGTTCAGCATTTGCACATGCATTGTCCATCTGCATGGGTGCCATGACAGTCACCACTCTGCTCTTAGGAAACATAACATTGGCATTGGAGACAGACTATGTGTAGCACACTGTAAGCCCTGTTTGTGTGACTACCGTGATCCAGGTTATTGGGGTTGATGGAATCCAACATGCATTGAGCGCAGGTGTTTGTTCATGAGGAGTCTTCCCAGTTCATAATGGAAAAGGTGAGAGTAGCCATTATTATGGTTTTCTGTCTCAGACCTAATCTTCCCCATTACAGCACATTATGACAGTTGGGAAATCTGCGGCATGGTGGGTGATCTGTCACAAGGTGTAATTTGAATTCCACTTTGGCACAAACGTAGTTGCTCAGCATAATGCATCTGAAGTTATGCAAGTGCAACTAGCGTGGGGCTGTACATATCCTTCATGAATATGGACACACCCGCAGCCCATGTGTTCCAATAAAGGATAATGGGCAAGAGGTGAGGTATGTGTTATAACATGGTCATGCAGGTGTGCTCTCTGGAGCATTTTAACATTCTCAGTCACTGCACAGATATGTTCTCCATGTTAGGGATTGACATATGTCTGTCCATATAGTGTTTCTGACATGTATCATTGTGTAGCGAGACCCGCAGTTTATTGCTTGGCTGTCCCTAAAACAGCAGTGGACCTTCACTTGAACTGTGCATGATGAAGGCACTACAGGGGAAGCATGAGCCCTAGGCAGTATCCAGATTCCCAGGGGTGACAGGTGCAGGCCCTGTCTGGCAAAGCATCATGGTCTTTCAACCATGTTATCCCAGGCAGACAGGTACTGGATACCCTTTGACTTGCACCACTACACTAGATAATTGTGGAATACAATCTTTTTGTCCCTGTACTGCAGTATCCTTCTGGCTAATGGCAGAATGCTACCCAGGCCTTGGGACATACCTGCATGGGCTACAAGACCTGGCAGTTCCTACATGTGTTTCCATGTAGTCCAGGCTACTACATCACAGGTTCTGCACAACAACATGGAATATGCCAGTGCCGTGTGTATAGTTCAAAAGGTGGTCTGAGTGTATGGGTATGTGGCTAATCATGGCAGACAGGCAGCTGACAGTATGTATGCCCTCATATAGGTTGGTGTGTAACATAGTGCTAGAGT
Organism: Protopterus annectens; assembly: GCF_019279795.1. NCBI lineage: Eukaryota > Metazoa > Chordata > Ceratodontiformes > Protopteridae > Protopterus > Protopterus annectens. The sequence goes on along the minus strand of NC_056728.1, from coordinate 612,488,007 downwards.
TTGCATTCACAAATGAGTACTGTTGGACATGTTTCCAGCCACGTGTTCTGAGGTGTGGCACAATTATGCAAACTATGTCATACAGTTGTGTATTTCATTGTCTGTCTCTTCCAGCTTGGGAGGTCACTTGTTTGGCCAGATACTTAGAAGCATCTGTGAATGTGTGTGATTTCTGGTAGTGTGTCTGGGTGTTCTTATTGTGTTCTGGTAAGGGTATGTGTTGGTTGTGATGATGAGATGCATGTGTTAACCTACACCTCATGACTGTCCAGTCAAGTCATGGCTGCAGACTGGGCTCCCTTCCAGCTTACCCCTGTAGCTGCATCCCAAACAATGTGTGGGGCATGGTGTTAGGTGGGTTTGGCAGTGTACATGGCATAGAGATTACATTCCCCCAGGATGGCCACATACATAAAGCTGACATTAGTAAACACCAGTAGCTGACTAGTGGACATGCCTGTATGAGCATTCAGTACTACAAGTACCAAGTACTGTATTTAGTTTACTTATTGCTTATGAAGATGCTTTAGACAGTGATGCTCACATGTAAATATTTGTGTTATGGACATGACAACACTGGCTATTACGGAAACATTGCAGCTACCTTTAGCAGCAATCCTTCTCTGAGGAGCACATCGCATCCTGTTAGTTGATTACAGATGATGCAAGTGTCTACAGGTCTGTTTCCTTCCCTGAGTATATGCTTACATATCCACCAGGACCATGAGCTCTGTTGGGCACAGACACTCATTCTCCAAACAGAGTCATGTATCAATAGACTCTGATGCCACTATCAACATGATCAGGATATAATCAGATAGTGTAAGCCATCACCTATGAAGCGGCTATTACACATGGGCAGCTGTCTCCTACATCTTACACTCCTACTGCAGATGTTACACTGGAGTTAAAGATGATATGCAACCTGTTTCATTACCAGTACTGTGCACTACCTTACATATAGTATGTGAAAGAGGCTGTTTGGTTGGCAATGAGAGGTTAGGCCACACAAACCTGGTAGTTCAACCAGTGTGTCTCTACTCTCAATATCCACACTATGTAGGTGTGCACATAGCCATTTAGCCCAGCCCTGTAACAAGGGTCACTACACATTTGCATAACATGTACACATGCACAGCTGTTATTGCTTGCAAATGATACTAGAGAGGTCCAGCCCTGTGACAAGGGTCACTACACATTTGCATAACATGTACACATGCACAGCTGTTATTGCTTGCAAACGATACAAGAGAGGTCCAGCCCGGTAACAAGGGTCACTACACATTTGCATAACATGTACACATGCACAGATGTTATTGCTTGCAAACGATACTAGAGAGATCCAGCCTTGTGACAAGGGTCACTACACATTTGCATAACATGTGCACATGCACAGCTATTATTGCTTGCAAATGATACTAGAGAGGTCCAGCCCTGTGACAAGGGTCACTAAACATTTGTATAACATGTACACATGCACAGGTGTTGTTGCTTGCAAACAATACTAGAGAGGTCCAGCCCTGTAACAAGGGTCACTACAAATTTGCATAACATGTTCACATGCACAGCTGTTATTGCTTGCAAATGATACTAGAGAGGTCCAGCCCTGTAACAAGGGTCACTACACATTTGCATAACATGTACACATGCACAGCTGTCATTGCTTGCAAACAATACTAGAGAGGTCCTGCCCTGTAACAAGGGTCACTACATATTTGCATAACATGTACACATGCACAGATGTTATTGCTTGCAAACGATACTAGAGAGGTCCAGCCCTGTAACAAGGGTCACTACACATTTGCATAACATGCACACATGCACAGCTGTTATTGCTTGCAAATGATACTAGAGAGGTAGATATTACATGTGTTATGTGCATGGATAGTTACCTAGCTCTTCCAATTATCTTTGCTATCATGCTGCGAAACTGTCAGATGAATACAAATTATATGTATCCTGTTATTGAGTATTGTAATTGCCAATAGATATAACTACTGTTTGCATAACATAACAGAACTGCTATGTAGAATGGAATACAGATCTGCCTAAAATACTGTACATTACACAGTTATTGGCACAATATCCCACAATGCACACCATATTTGCACAGTAAGCCCACCTTTGACATGTTCATCTTACTTATACACCCATACATATGTCGACTGTTACAATATATCGACATATACTATCCCCTGTTATAGCACATACTTGTTGGACCAGTCCTGACACTGACAGTGGCTGGAAGCTAATTGGTGAGTTCCAAGCCCATATCATCCCTTGTGGTGTATGCAGAGTTTGCCTTGTGACCTACAGCAGTACACACATAGAATGCTACAAGCATTACTACTGCTCAAGAATACATCACTACAAGATAGCTATTTCCACTATATGCATTGATTACACTGTAATTCTTACAGAACAGGTACTACATACACAGACATACTACATGTTATACATACCTTCTTAGTAATTGGAGGTGTTATTGACTAGTATAATACTCATTTTCGGTTTGTCTTTCAGTGTTTTGTACTGTCCTTCAAGTAGATATAGATGGTTTGAATGTGTGACAAGGGAATCTTTTATAGTTACAGATCAGTAACATGTGCTATCCCGATAACCAATTGGTGTTCCTAAGTAGCTAATTACATGCACATCAGCTGTGCTGCTACTGCCTTAGCCAATAACATGGCTACAGTGAAGTATAATTAAGTACTCCACTTGGGCATTGTCCCTTTGCCTTACTTGTGAGGAAGACAGTGTAGAAGTGTTGTTTGGAATCTATTGCAACAGCTGTATGGAGATGAACAGTAATATATTGTGTATAATGCCTAGAGTATTTGGTCTAACTATGAGGGCTGCTGTTATATTTCTGAACATTGCTACTTGTGCAGGGTTGTCTGTACCTAATACTTCTGCATATGTTTCAGTCTGGCCAGGTTGTTTGACCAACTCAAGGCTGCATAGTTATGCATATAATGTTAGGGAGTTTACAGTGTGCTTACCAGACATATTTAGTTTGGTGTTACTGTGTATCATACTGTGCTGATAATCAGTACTCAATAACACTTCCTGGTGTACAAACCTTTCAACCCTCTGAAATAGGATTAGTTCATACAAACCTTGTTACATCAGCAGCTGTTCAATTGTATAACAGCAACTATTTCACATGGGGCCATGTTAGTGTGTCTGTGTCCAGGTATGTTAAGGTTTCAGCAGATGTTGTACAGTAGTTGAATAATTGGTTATGGTATGAGAGTATGTATTGATGTAATTATTTTGGTTGTGGGGTAGATGTTGGTGGATGTACATAGCACATGCAGGTGTGTAGGAACCCCTTTTATGCAACGTCTATATGTGTGTGGGTGTTATTTCCTATGTGGACACCTATCCCTTAGTGGACTAATACTATGGTAATTGTAGGCTGATTCATAAAGGCACTATTAAATGCTTCCTGCATAGCATGCAGGTACTGTTAGTCCTTGAATCCTTTTGGCAATACATTGGAATGTAATAAAGTTTTGTGAAATGAAAGCTGTCTGTGTATTTCTGTCATGGATATTTGCAGTCATTGCAGTTGTGTTGGTGACTGTGTCCATAGAACATATTTGTAATAGTGTATTAGCATATACTCTTCATATGTTATGTTCATATTGCTTGGGGGGGGTGGAATGTGTGATTGCTATGGTCCAACACTTCGGATGCTGTCTACACACATGTATGTATGTGTGTATATATATATATATATATATATATATATATATATATATATATATATATGTGTGTGTGTGTGTGTGTGTAGATATATATATTATTGCATACGTTTTACGTTTATCTCTACCTCCATAGATGTGTAGATGTTTTTAAACTATCTATATATGTAGACCTGTATATATTGACATGTCTCTATGTATCTCTCTCTCTATCTATATATCAATATATGAGGATACACCTTTCATTGGGTACATGGTGGGTTGTCCCATTTCAACACAGTTCTCCCTTTTGTGTTTTAACCTGTCTGCATACACAACTCGGATAGGTACATCCCAGGTAGCTTAGTGTTAGGTTACTCTGAGGATGGAGTACATGGTTGCGGGTTGTAATCCTGGAAGGTGTTATTATTTTACCTGTCAGAGTAGGCACTGGTAGAGAAAGTGTGAATAATGCACATTTACATGGTTGTAAGCAGGTTTGCCCATGGTCTGTGCGAAGTTAAGCAAAGGTTAAACCTGTGAAGCACTTCTCCGTTTACCATGTTTCAGCGCCGCTTACCATTGCGCAAACCCACTTACAACTACTTAAGAGTGCTTTAATCCACCTGCATCCAACAGCCCATATTCTGGCTCTCACAATAACTTAACATCCCTTGCAGGTCCTGAACCCGGGACCATGAACACCACAGTCACTGACTTTACCACTAAGGCATCTGAAATATGTACAAATGTTATGGTGTTTAGAATATACATTTTACTACAGGCATTCCTCACTATTGAAAACAAATGTGACAGTCAGTTGGTGTACATATGTCTGATACATGTTAATGTTCATATGTTTGTGAAATTAGGATTTGCAATGTGATATGACAGGGTGTATTATGAATGAGAAAGGTTCGTGTTTTGTGTCCTTTTTATATTGTCCCCATACTCCATGTGTACCACTCCAGTTCACTTATTGAACATCTGACCCAGGCCCTCCTTGATGCATGATTTCATTACCCATCATTCCTCCACCACCCCAATCTTCACATACACAACAATCATCCCTTCTATGGTGAATTAGGTTAATATTAATAGTTATAATACCAGAGCTGCATGTGTTTTGTGTACACTACAATTCCTTTGGAGTGCTTCTGTGTCACGAAGTGTGTTCATAGATGTTTATATTTATGGCTATTGATGTAACTGTATAATATATACATGACATGCATAGATATATATATCATATTAATTTGTAACAGTAATACATATGTAGACTGGAGTGTGTTGGATCACAAACTACAGTACATTACAATGTGCTCTACATATGTTCACAAAATGACTGTCCCATTTGTGATCAGTGGAATGCATATGGTATAAGGTGTAGTCTCAAGATCATGAAACATATATACACCTCAGATGGCTTAGTGGTAAGTCCCATGACTATAGTGTGCATGGTCCAGGGTTCAACACCTGCGATGCTTTACAAATTTTTTTACTCCAGAATAAGGCTCATTTAAGCAGTTGTAAGCATGTTTAAAAGTGTTTGTGTGACATTATAGCAGCAGTTAAACACAGTTAAACAAACGTTGTAATGTATAACTGGTGTGCTCAAACACGGCCAAATCCGCTAACTACTCAGGATATATACATGTCAGTGAAGTAACATCTCACTATGTGCTGACATAACATTACATTCTCTGTTGACTGTACTCTCCAGCACACATGGGTTTATATGGGTGTTTTGAATGTTTATTATACAGACAATTACTACCTATATTGCAAGCTGTGTTTAAGGTATACTTTTGAACATGATAAACATCCCTGCCTTTATCAAGAATGGGACCTCAAATGCACAGATACTATGCAGATGCTGTAACCATTACACTGTTGACATTAACGTTGCTTCCGCCTATTTCCTATTTAGATGATTTCTATGTGTAAGCTAGGCTAAGCAAAGGGCGGCGGCCCCCAAACCCACTGAGCTTCACTTACTCTTGAAATAACAACATATAACAAATGTACTGTGAGACAATACATTACATTCCTAACTACATTAGGCATAGCCCCTCACTGACACACTTCAAGGGAAACCTTGTGTGAATGGGCAACAGAATATACAGCCCTGGGATCATGTGTCCCAGAACCATACAGCCAGGGAGTGGAGGAGCCTGTCCAGTTTGATAGCTGTGAGACCTGTTTGGGAAATTGAATGGTGTTGAAATGTCACATTAACATGCCCTCTTTAGATCACTAAGTGCCCCTATCACCCGCCACAACCCCAGTCTTCAACAGCTTCCAGCAACTCTGCCTGGTATTGCTTCATTGGCTATGCTTGACAGAGGCTCAGTTACTTCATCAATGGTGCGGAGAAAGCCAACACACTGTAGCTATGCTTCTAATTGCCCTTGGGCAGATAGGTAGTAGGCTATCTGTGAACCTCTAAAGTGCAGGCCATCACAGCCATAATATATGAATAAACAGACCTTCAGATCACAATATACAGTAGGAAATCACCATGTAGTCAGGAAACAGTTAAGTACAGCAAGGACATACAGAACACTGATCATTAGTCACTCCAAAATCCTATCTTGGAAGCTAGAAGACTTGTATAAGTTTAAGGCTTTCTATTGCTTACCAGTAGGTTACCTACAGGAGAGATGAAAAACAAGCACAGATGGGGAACATGCATGCAATAATACCATACCAGCCTATGTGTCAGCCTTAGGCTTTGGAATACTGGCCAAGGCTATTAGCGCCCCCATGGTGCCTTATTTAGGAGAGTCCCGAAGGTGAAAACCAGCTCTGTAAACAGCACAATAGCAGAATCAATGAGGGTTATGCTACTCAACACCAGGGGGTGTGATCACAACATGCATGCACTCACAGCACTCCGAAGGATGGACAACATCAACATCTGTGCAGTAACTGTGATCTGTCTTAAGGCTCCTGAGAGCATACCAGCACTACCAGACTGCAACCCATACCACAAAAATTCAGCCACAGAACATGAAATGACACAGACATGGAGGGGGTGTATCCATATTCATCAGGGATACCTACACCTCCAGGTTAGTGGGGCAACATGATATCTCTGAGATTATCCATGTGCAGCTAACATCAGCCACAACTACAATGTAAACTGTGGCCTGCTATGGATCACCCTCCATGAAACAAGACCACCACTCCACCTACCTGGAGACAGTGGAGAACATGACAGTCCTAACGCATACCCTGGCATTGGTCAATGTCAACTACCATACCGTTAACTGGGAAACTTACTCCAGTACTCACTTCCAGGCTCAGCACTTCCTGGAATTTATCACCTCGTATGCCCTGTATCAGGTGGTAACCTTCCTAACGAGGGGTGGAAACATACTAGAAGTGGTCATCACCAACATGGGCAACAGGTGCACCACAGCGGAGGTTAACCAGTCACTGGTAGATCTGACCATGAACTATTCACCGTTTCCACACCCAAGCATCTCTCCCACCCACGGATACCACAGTGTATACGTTTCCTACAGCTAAATTTACACTACTAGTGACAGGGGTGGGGGGTTTCACAGCCCCCACAATAAGGGGAAACACTGCTCAAGATACAGACAGATTTACAAATGCGGTCTATAAGCACCTACATGGATGTATGGATCGTGCCATCACTGGTAAACCAGAACTCACTCCTCCTAAACAAGGACACCAGTGTTCCAGACAAACAGCAAATCCCACAAAAGGCAGACATCCATGACCAGTATTAGTATGATAAGTAGGTCCCTCATGACATCATCCAAGGCTAACATCAGCAGGAGAATCCACAAGGATTTGAAAGATAACCACAAAGCCTTCTTTGGCAATGTCAAGGATCTAAGTGGTGACACACAGATTTGCACTGTGCCGGTGAAATATAGCACAAAATATGCTGACTCTACTGATATTGCCAACATCCTTGTAGATACATTCAGTGCATGCTTCACCCGCTAAAGAGCACACAACCCTACCCGAAAGGTACAGTATCCAACACATCAGAGACACATAGGTGGAAATGGCACTCTCTAACAGCAGAACACAGCATCAATGGAGGCAGATGTTGTCCCAGACTGCATCTTGCAAACTGTACAAGACAACGTGACCCCCCCACCTAATTAAGCTTTCCAACCTCAGCCTCTCCACAGGCTACATGCCCATACAATGATGCATGGCAACGGTTATTCCACTCCATCAAGGTGGAATCACAACTGACCATGGTAACTACCACCCCATAAGCCTAACTAGCCTGGTCTGCAATGGTATGGATCGCATCCTCATAGCACTCATTAATAAAGACATTGGAAACCTCCGAACACGTGACCCAACCCAGGTCAGCTTGGTTGAGTGCAGTTCATGCCTACTGAACTTGTTTGATGCCTTACATACAGTCACCAAGGCATTAGAAGACAGGGGAGGTGGTTCACACATACTACATGGACCTCACCAAGGCTTTTGACACCATGCCCCACTCAGGTATTATTGATAAACACACCAGCCTGTACATACACCTATACATCACAGGTTGGATTGTCAACGGGCTTACACACAGAACCCACATGGTACGACTAGCGGTCTCCAGGTCCAACTCTTGACTAGTCATGACTGGTTTCCCACAGGACTCAGTCCTGGGAGCCCTACTGTTTGGCATATACTTCTCAGAAGTACAGGCAAACACAGATGGACTACGGCAGACCATATTTGGCAATGACTGCAAACGGGGAGCCATGATTGATAGTCCAGCTGACACAGACATCCCTCAAGGGGCCTCACAGAGACCGCTACAGCATGTCAACTTCACGGCCTCCAGCCAAGTGCCACTAACTGCATGGTCATTCCATTGTGGAATATTAAGCACCCACATATTAACACATAAGTGGCAGCTAGTTTAATATGGACGAGATAATGGAGTATCTGGGGACTAAGGTAGATAGTGATCTCCCCTTTGACAATCATATCTCCACAGTAGTTAGGACATCCTTCTATGTAGGCAATCTGATTACTAAATGATTCCCATCTAGACATACTGGGGCTATAGTGCCCCTTTACTCATCAACCATCAGTCCCATCATAGGGTATAATAACCCATTTGGGATGTACCTCAGAAGACACTTCCAACAGTTGGGAGTTATACGACTGTACCTCGCCAAGAGGAATACTGGCCTCCAACATATGGCCTATGCAGCCAGACTGAATAAACTCCTGCTTTACTCAATGGCATCTTGTTTACCCAGAGATGATCTCCACTGGCCAACACAGCCATGTCAAACTCAGGCTTAATGGATATGCTCTACCTATGGGAATCCATGTCACAGTGAGCCACACACTGTATTGAGCTAAACCTTGCCACAACAATAACTGGAAGATGCTGGAGGGACAGATTCCTGTCAAAGACACTCCCCAAACTTTGGAACAACATCCCTAACTACATTATACAGAGCCCCTCACTAACACTCTGCAAAAGAAACCTTGAAGAGTGGATGGGGAACAGTAGATGCACCCCAGGGATCCCGCCATTGGCTGTGCTCCACAGAGGGACAGTTAATGAATCAATGTGGTGGCAAATGCTGACACATTTTGGCTGGGTTTATGAATGGCCTCTGGCAGTTGGCCAAGTACCTACCTATGAATCTATACATACAGTATCTGCACATGCTGATAGCTTAATTTACTGTTCAGGTGTTGACTTACCTTGTGCCAATGACAGTTGCGCGTGCAATAGTTGAGGGCTGCCTATGTTGGATGCACACAGTAGACTGCCTATACATGACAATTTACAGGTAGTCTTGTGTGTGTGCCATCCGTTTTTACTGTGTGTGCAGGTGGACAAAGTTGTCAGTCCCTAGGTGCCTACACTGTCAGTGTGTGTGCTATATGTTCCTTCTTTGCCAAGGCATGGGCATACTGGGCACACCTCCGTCTGCCTACTGGGGCTGGCTCAGGGTGTTCATGGTCTGAATACCTCTGTGCCTGAGGGGTCCTTGGCAATGGTGGTGGGCTGTGAGGGCCTTCACCATTCTGTCCCTGCTGCTGCTGTTTCCGCAGGACCATATTGTGTAGCATGGCACATACTATGAAGATGTGGGCACACGTGCCTAGAGAGTACTGCAAGGCTCCACCAGATATGTTCAAGCAATGGAACTGTGATTTCAGCAGCCCAAACACATGCTCTATGATGATTCTGGTCTGTGCGTGTGCCTCATTATGGCATTTCTGCATGGGTGTGTGTGCATTTCTGATGGGAGTCATCATCCACGGTTCCAGTGCATAGCCAGCATCCCCCACCAGGTGGCTATTTCGGATGTCCCCCCTGGCAAATAACTGCTACAACTGTGAGGCATGCCAGATGTGGGAGTCGTGATAGCTTCCAGGGCTGCCAGCACACACATCCATTATAATGCCCTGGGCATTGCACACAATCTGGCAGTTGATGGAGGGGTATCCCTTGCGGTTTATGTAGTGCCTGCCCTGCTCATCGGGTGGTGACTTGATGTGTATGTGCATGCAGTCTATTGCACCCAGTACCTCTGGGTATTCTACCACATGGTGGAAGAGACGCATATTGCTGGCCAACTCCTTCTGCATTTGGGGGAAGTATATGTGCTCATTGTCATGTGGTAACATAGCATCCAGGAACTGGTGTAGTACGCTGGATGCTAATGCCTGTGAGATCCCCATGATATCCCCAGTTGGTCTTTGAAAGGTACCTGTAGCTAGTATTCTCAGGCTTACACATTCCTTCGTATCCACTGGGATTGGTTCCCCTCTGTTTTCTCTGGCTCTGAGTTGTGGCCGGCACAGCTCCACAAGTTGCTGTAGGATGTCCCTGTCCACCCTGTAATGCTCTACTCTCTCCAGATCATGTAGCCCCTGGTAGGTTACCCTGGGTCTGAACACTCTCCTCCGCTTCTGATGCCTGAGGTGGTTGTGTGCATCATCCTCCACACCATCTTCAGTCTCCAACACATGCTGGTGGATCAAAGCTATGGCAGCCCCTAACATGTACATACTAAAAGTTCCCCGTCTGTATACCCCACTGGTGCAGAGTGTATGGGAATCCACAAATGTGTGTGAGGTGCTTTCACACTTTATACTATTGTGCTATGGATGCTGCTGATGTCAGTGGGTGTGTATGAGCTATTCCAGCTGCAGTGTGTCTTAATTATGGGTATTGTAATGAGTACTGCAAGTGTGGGGCCTTTACTGTGGAGATCTGCTTGCCTGCCTTGATTAATCTGTTGCCCTTTAATTCACTTTTAAACCTGGATCCCCTCCCATTATCAGGCATGCATCCACCTGCTGTCTTTCTTGTTTTGTACTTTCCCTACCCAGTCATGGCAAAATGTGCCTTGTAGCTGATATACTGCAAATCATCTTTCTTCTGCTTTGACACTTTACTATTATCTTTGCAGCACAGTCCCTCCCCTTTCCTGTTCTGCAGGTAGCTGCTTGCAGCCTTGTTAACTGTTGTCAATGGCCCACTGCAGGCTCCTAGGTGTTAATTAGTCATTTGTACTCCAATTTTACTGCTGCAGCATTTCCTTATTTCTTTCCTATAACCTTCCTATTTCAGCTGCAGTGTGTGCCACGCAAACCCGTTTACCGGGTTTACGCGCATTTTCATCTCCGTTCACATGCATACTCGGTTACCTTGTGTACGCTCAGCTAAGCATAGCTACAGCCAGTTCAACACACCCCTATCCTGCAGCTTTGCCTAGCTAGGGGCAAACTGGTTTAGCAATGCTCCAATGTGCTTACAGCAATGGCGACACTCCCCTCTCTTGATGTCATTTTATCTCAAGGCACACCTTGGTGCTATAACGCTATGCTGTGAGGTGCATCATTACACCAGCGGGGAATCTGTGATTCACTATTATCCCTCTCATTTGCATGGCATTGCCTACTAATTCCTAGCTACTGCACATAACACTGTCACGGCCCTTTAGCAACCCTTGTGCCATAGTATGGTGTAGCATCCTGCCACTGACTATTATGGGAAAATCGTGATATGTGATTTATTGCGGTTTTATTCTTTATTTTTATATTTCCTTGAGATCCCCTTTGTGCACTGCTGCCCTGCACTTCCACATCGTGATAGTGTGACTATATATATATATATATTAAATTTTAATTTATATTTTGTACATTTTTTATGCTAATGGCTATATATTTAGCCATTGGCATATATTAACAATATAATACATGTGATTGGTCGACTGTCATGGCTCCGATTTTATGTTTACAAAAATGTAAACCGTTTTCTACGGTTTACATTTCTGCATGCTTACACTACGCCTACACCACTTCCTGGATCGCTACATACCTTCACTTGCATGCTACACTGCTGCACATGGGGTAATTAGCAAACAGGGCCCAGGAGTTGTGCGGCCGTAGCGTACGCAGGTAGTGCATGTGGAAACAGCTCATACATGAATCGCTTCTGCTGCAAGCTTCATTAATACCAGGGTATATCTATTGCCAGCATTTTGAAGCTTCGTTCCTATATAGTATGAAGTTCTTGTATATACCAAATGTGTGTTTTTCAAAGACCGTGTCTTTAAGAATATGTGATTTTAATGCTTGGTACTAAGTCTTTAATTGTCAAGAAATTGTAAGGTATTTTAATTGGAGTGTGCATTTCATTGGTTCTGGCAGTACATGTGTTTTTAGGGGGGGGAAGTATGGTGCTTAATGGACGTTTTGTATTAGTATAATGTTTCTGAAGAAGTCTTCAGCTACATACAGAAGAAAGTGCTAAAACTAACATTAAAATCTGGTTCATCCTGTTTCCTGTGTAGTTGTTAACAGCCTGGATTGTGTGTTTTGTTTAGTTTACCAGTTTGTTTTATCATTCCCTTCAGCACAAACAATGTCCCCTACACTATCAAATCAACAGCAATACCCTAAGTACCCATGAAGTGGTAAGGGACCTGAAATCACAAGTTGACTGTGACCTTAACTTCAACCACCATGGGTTTACTGTAGTAATGAAAGCTCTCTACGTAGCACACTTGATTAATAAAGGCATCACCTGATGAGCAAAAGAAGTTATAACCCCCCTTACACTCGGCACTTATCTGGCCAATAAATTAGTATAAATCCTCATTTGGCATGTACTGTGCTAAGCACCTGCAGCAGTTAGCGCGACCTCAGAGGTTTCTAACAAAGAAGATCAAGGGGCTCCAGTATGTTTCTTATACAGAAAGACTAAAGTCACTGTCACTATTCTCTGTATCATATAGACTTTGTAGGGGAGACTTATGCCTGGCCTACAGAGCAATCCAAGCCCCGAACCTAATGAACTTGCTGCATATTCGTAAATCAAATGGGACTAGGGCTACCCGTTCTAGGGACCTAAATATGGCCTGCGACTTAAGCAGGACATGCTGGAGGGACAGATGTATCTCCCAGTGACTACCACATCTTTGGAAAAGGCTACCAATTCATGTGAAACAGAGCACCTCAATGACACTGTTCAAGAGGAACCTCAACAAGTTGATGGGGCACCATAAATTTTTACTGGGGATAGATTCCACAACCTTCGTGGACATGGGCAGTCATCACTAAATACACTCTTGGGAAATTGACTAGCATTTTAATGGTATTATAGCAGAATGAGCATAGCATCTGTATTCTGGGAAAAGCGTTAATTAGCAAGTTAAATCAGCTGCATTACTGTCAGCTGTTGTGCTACTGCACTGTTGTGAAGTGGCTATGCTGCAGCAGTCATGCCCGCAACATGATACAAACAGTAAGTCAGCATGCTCGAGGATGTGTACATTCTTATCTGCAAGGAAGCACCTCATAGTTGTAAAATAAGCATTGTGTGCAGACCACACTGGCCCAGCACAGTAAAGTGCTACCTCACTTCATCATATAAACAGAAAGGAAATGGGGGATATAGGAAATGCAAAATAGTTGGAAAAGTAAGCAGAAGAACACACACACACCCACACACACATACATACACACACACACACACACACACACACACACACACACACACACACACACACACACACACACACACACACACACACACTGGTGGTAACCTCAAGAAAAAATAGGTAGGGGTAAAGAAAGGTATAATTTCTTGGGAGAGGTACCCATGTTAGTTTTTAGAACAAAAGGTTAGCTAGGGAAGGCAACAAAGAACTTGTATGAGAAGGAAAGGAGGAAAGGAAATGAAAGGTAGCAGGGGAGACAAATATAAAATGCAGAGAGGAAGACACTGGTGGTGTGGTATGGACACAGAAGGTGGAGACAACTGTGGAGGGATGTAGATATACAGATGGAAGATATTATTGATGGGCAAGACTGGACAACAAAAAGTATGGTGAGGGAAACTTAATAAAGTAGAACATCTTTATGGGAACTAGGGCATGGTGCAACAGGCTTGTCTAACTGGCTTAGAGAAGACCCCAATCAGATGTCAGTCACCTCGGTGGCAGAAGTTATTAGCATGGTCTGCCCTGGCAATCTGATGGAGAAAGCCCACAGGTCACACTATTCTGTCAGCCACACCAAGAGGCACTTCATGGTCCTAGTGCAGGACTTCAGCTACTGTCCCACCAAAGATACAATCAGCCACTACACCTGCTCCTAGATGAAAGGGGCCCCTATGTGTTACTCACAGAAGAGAAGCGGTGGCCCCTCAACAGGTTGTCAAAGATCACAGCAGCAAGCCCTCCAGGTCACCTTTGGTAGGGTGATGATCATCTTACTACTAATATGCAGGCTTATTGATTGTTGATAACCCAGTATCAGGTGCTTACTTGGAACAGACTCAGACTGCTGTCAATGCTCTACATTCTCCAACACAGCTGGACCTGAAGAAGGAGAAGACAATACAGAAAGACTATAAATGCAGCACATTAGTACAAATATCTTTTACAAATAGAAATCCATTTGCATACTATATACCAGGAAACAGCATACATTTCCCACCACCTGGAGTGTCTTTCAGACCTCCATATATAGGCTACCCTGTTGAAGAAGATACCTCCAGAAAGTAGAGGCTACTCAGTTCAATGTGATCCTGTCAACAGAAGGCAAAAAAAGCTATCAGAAAAAAAGTCTAAAATGAAAAGAAATATGACAAAACTGGGATACAGTTCTTACTGTAAAATGTTGGCACACTCTCCAATATATCTGCCTCCTGCTGGGAAACCAGGTAGGGATGGTGTCTCTGCAAATTGCTCTAATGATACCTGTACTTCTTACTACACAGGGCGATGCCAGTGACATCAGCTGTCTTCTATAAGCTGGTTCTGGGCATCATCCATATACAATGGATCATATTAATGGCCTTGTCTGTAATTCTGATAATCTCTTTGCAAAAAATACCGAAAGATCTTAGTTCTCAGGCTGACTGGATGATTTAGCATAAGACCTGCTGAACCTATCACCTGGAAAGGCCAAATCCGTGCTGCAGGTCTTTGTGAAGTCAGAAAGTGTAGCCCCATGCATATATCTACACATTGGGTGATGCCAGTGACTTCAGCTGTCTTCTATATGCTGGTTCTGGGCATCGTCCTTATACAATGGATCATATTAATGGCCTTGTCTGTAATTCTGATAATCTCTTTGCAAGAAATACAGAAAGATCTTAGTTCTCAGGCTGACTGGATGATTTAGCATAAGACCTGCTGAACCTATCACCTAGAAAGGCCAAATCCGTGCTGCAGGTCTTTGTGAAGTCAGAAAGTGTAGCCCCATGCATATATCTACACATTGTGCACATCACATGATGTATATCATTGGGCAGCAATGGTGTTTCAGTGAAGTATCACTAGGGCAGTGTCAAGGTACTATGAACTTCATATTATTCATGCATAAGCATGGTGTGAAAATGTCCTATTAGACTTGTTATAGGTGGGGAAGAGAGTGATAGCATGGCCTGGGTCATAGCACAATCCTTTATAGCAGCAATTCAGAGATGATCTCACAAAGATACTTCATTATAATAACCAAGCTATGAACTTTGTAGTGGCATAAAAAGTGAAGTTGCCATATTGCAGATGACAGATGACCATATTAATAATTAAGGCAAGTAAGCCATTAGTAGAAGTTCAATGTATAAGACCTTATATCATGGTTTAGGCATAATAAAATAAAATAAGATACCTGATACTGTATCTCTTGCACTACATTGAGGGATTAGGATGTATGGCAGCAATAGAGACTGAGATGAGATAGTAGACTGGGAGACACAGCAAAAAATGATAACACGATAGGTTAATATCCAGCTGGTGGGAGAAGCCCGCTATGACAGAAAGCATAGCACTAGGGCATGACTGGTTAAATTCCAGCTGGAGGGCACAACATGAAAGATAACATTTCAAAAAAGTAAGAAAAGTGAGTGGTCCATGGTATGCCACTACTTGTCACATGTACACAGACTGTAAGACACAATATGTTTAACCAACAGCACCTGCATTCAAGTTAAGGCATGACCATGAGTACACAGAGAGAGAAAGAGAGGGGATATGAACAGCACTTCTGGTCTTCAGCACAGTGCTGCATAAAGGTGAGCACTGGTAACAAAGACCATTTCTCCTGTCAGTATTGGGAAAGACAGTAAGGATGACAGCACAATAGCAGGTAGGCATGTCACCACCAAATGAAAGGAGGGGGCAACTGCTGAGACATAGCAGTCAGCAAAGGAAAGTGGTGTAGGTGCACTGATTGACATGTGTAACCCACAGAGGTACAAATCCTAGCATGGATCAAAGAGAATGACAACAGCTGTAAAAGTACACTACTCAAGATACTCATGCTATGCTTATCTTGTACAAAGACAAAATCAACAAGGATCTCTGAGTACATGTGTGGTAAGGAGTAGTGCTGGACATCAGTGGTACCGGTAGTTATAGTAGGACAGATGCACTACAGTGTCAAAAATTATTATACTGCCTGCCAGTACCAAGGTACAAGACATTCCATGGGCAGGCAATCATAAAAGGTGGAACACCAGCAAAGAAGGTGCTTTCAGAAGTTGAAAAGATTCAGGTAACCCTATCTGGAGCAGGAGAGCTAACTCTCATTCCTGTTACTGGCTTAGATGTGGAATATGGGCTAGTGATGACACCCCAGTGTCTGCAGGGGATATAACTATTGACTAATAACATATGCATTTCAAGTTATATACTGACCCACATATGGGAAAAGGTTATTCAGAAAAGAATATACACGTATATACTTTATTCAGGCACATCAGGGCTGCAACAATGATAACCAGCACCACAAGGTAATGTATGCCCATATGCTGTGCTTACAACTGACCTGTACCAGTTTGTGTGCCAATGTTTGGAGGAGTGAAATATATATGTCATCACTGCCACAGTTATGCTATCTTTATGCTTTCACAAGTTTCCTTGGTGGATGGTCTAACACAACAGGCATGCACATGCTTGAGGTCAGCAGGATAGTTGTGGTTGACAACGATGGCAACATATGCATGGCACAGTCAGATGATCCAGTAGCATTGTCAGCAGGGCTAACTTTGGAAGACACCCCCATATCTCTCACATATGAACTGACAGTACAGGAGCAGACCAAGCCTTTTTCATCACCACTGTTTAGTGCTGTACTTACCATATAGCAGATCCATCTGTGATGCACAGGGCAATGATGTACAACATTGCAAGCCTAACTCAATAAAACTGGCTGTTCAGCTAAAGCAGCTTCAGTTTCTAGCATAACAGAGTGAAGCTTCTGCAGACTAAGTAACCCTGGTGCATTTAGGAATTCGATGCAAGTGATGAACCTCTTGAAGAGCAGACCCAAAGTGCACCAGTGATCCCCTGCATGTCACTGTTAACTCATAGACTATTGTCCTCTTAGTCATAGGCTGACCTTGTGGTTTCTGGTAGCCCAAGAATCAGAGGCATACCACACCTCCCAACGTACATGGCTATAGAGAACACTCCCTGTAACTTTTCTTCATATTATAGTGTGCATTATCTGTCAAAGACCCCACCACCATTTTTCCAAATGATGATTAATGTGCCCTGCCCACTTCCTATTCTGTGTTGGTGTGGTGATGTCTGATTCAGACTGCAGCCAGTCCCTACACTGGTCTTCATTGCTTGGGTGGGATGCTGTATGCATCATTTTATTCTCTGTTGTCTGTGTCATTACCCCTAGTTGAGGTCCAGATACCACCTATTTGCCAGTGCTGCAGTATGTTGCACTCATCTCTACTTCAGTCATGGTATTGTTGTGGCACATACATCCACTAACTCTCCACACTGCCCTTCTGCTGCTATTATGAGTAGTATAAAAAGATCTTCTATAAGGTTCATAGGTTCATAGGTAGGTACTAGGCTATTGGCCCTGGGGCCTATACAAGCCCAGCCAAAAAGGTACCCTGGCTTTTGCCACACAAGAAAATTATTTTCCTGTGCCACTGTCGAGCAGAGCCACAGAGGTGATCCCCGGGGTGAATTTCCTATTTCCCATTAAATCATCAAGATTTTTCTTGAAGAGTGCTAATGAGGAGTTTTGTTTGATATAGATAGGTAGTTTACTCCAGAGTATGGGAAGTCTCTGGGACAGGAATCTATCCCTCTGGCATGTTCTGTTTATTGTGACGACAAGGTTTAGGTCCCTAGAGCGTGTAGCTCGGAGGGATTGGGATTTCTTTAAGTGAGCATGTCCAACAGCTCTGAGTTTGACATAGCTTTGTATGTTAGGCAGAGATCACCTTTGAGTAGGCGATATGCGAAGGAGTAAAGCTGGAGTTTTTTGAAACGGTCTGCATAGGGCATCTGTTTGAGGCCAGTAATCCTCTTTGTGAGGTATTTCTGCAGCCTTTCCAGTTGTTGTAGATGTCTTGTGAGGTACATACCAAAAAGGGGGTTGTACTCTATAATGGGTCTAATGTGTGATTAGTAGAGGGGAATAATGACCTCTTTTTTTCTGGATGAGAAACCTTTTGTGATGAGGTGTGCCACGTAGGAGGATTTCCTGACCACTGTGGCGATGTGACTATCAAAGGAGAGACTACTGTCCACCTGTGTCCCAAGGTCTCTTATGACACTTTCAGTATTAAGTGTACTACCGCCTATGTTGTAGTTCATGGGTACAGAGTTTTTACCAAAAGGGATGACAATGCACTTTTTGGCATTGAGCTTGAGGCCATGGCTTTGACACCAGGCATCTGTCTCAGTGAGGCCCTTTTGTAGGATGTCCACATTGTTAGGAGTTTCAATTATGGCTCCTAGTTTGCAGTCATCTGCAAACTTCATTAGCCAAAGACCTTCTGTGTTAGCCTGTACTTCAGAGAAGTAGATACCAAACAGGAGAGGACTCAGGACTGAACTCTGTGGTACTCCACTTGTCACTGGTCTGAAGTAGGATTTGGAGTCTGCTACTTTCACAGTGTGGGTTCTGTCAGTGAGCCAGTTGGAAACCCATCTTGTGACATAAGGATTTATGCCTAGTTTAGTGAGTTTATCTATAATTCCAGAGTGGGGGATGGTGTCAAAAGCCTTGGCAAGATCTAGATAGGCTGTGTGAACCACCTTGCCCTTGTCTACGGCTTTGGTGACTGCTTTAAAGAAGTCTATCAGGTTTAGGAGACATGATCTGCCTTTTATAAACCCGAACTGGGTGGGATCCAGAGTTTCGAGATTACCAATGTCTTCGTTTATAAGTTCCATGATGATACGTTCCATGGCCTTGCAGACCAGGCTCATCAGGCTAATGGGGTGGTAGTTCCCGGGGTCTGTGGTGGCTCCCCCCTTGTGGAGTGGGATACCATTGCTGTGCACCATTCAGCAGGCACAAATCCTGAGGTGCGGCTATGATTGAACATGGTACTTAGGTGGGGTGCCAGTTCGTTCTGCAGTTTGTGTAGAATGCAGCCTGGGATGTTGTCTGGTCCCATGGATGCTGTGTTCTTGGCTTTGGAGAGTGTGGTTTTTACCTGTGCATCCATGATTACAGGAACTTTGCATTTTTCTGGTATAGAGATGGGCTCTTTAGGAGGTGAGAGGGGGGTAAAGTTAGCACTGAACCTATCTGCCAGGATGTTGGCAATATCAGTTGGGTCTGTATATTTAGTGCCATTGTGCTGTAACTCAGAGCTGATCTGAGTGTTTCCATTGAGATTCTTGACATAGCTATAGAATGCTTTGTGGTTGTCTTTAGAATCAGTGGCGATTTTGTTTTCGTAACTAGCTTTGGAGGATTTTATCAGGGATCACAGCTTCTTACTGAGGCTGACCAGGGAGCTCCTTCACTCATGGGATTTTACTCTCTTTTGCAAGAGTTTCTTCCTTCTGTTGTACAGTTTGTTTATGGCAGGGGACCACCAGATTGGCTTCCTTTTATTGGAGGATAGCGTCTTGGTTCTGTTTGGGATAGCACGATCCATGCACTCATGTAAGTGCTTATAAAGTGCAATTGTGTAGGATTCAGTAGTCATAACTGTATTGTCCATCTGCATGGGTGTCATGAAGTTCACCACTTCTGTCTTAAGAAGCATGAAGTTGGCTTTGGAGAAATTTTTTACCATGGTTTCCTTAATGGGGGTGGAGGCAGGGTGTGGATATCTATGGTAATTAGCTTATGGTCGGATCGGACCAATGAGGCACTGACTTCAGGTGTGGAACACTGGTCACTCATATTGGTAATGACTAGATCTAGGATATTTGTGCCCCTGGTGGGGGTGTGGATAAGTTGATCCAGGTCATTGGAGTTTATGAATTCCAGAAAGCGTTGAGTGAAGGAGTTGGTACATGAGTAGTTTTCCCAGTTAATGGTGGGGTAGTTGAAATCACCCATTATTAGGGTGTTTGCTTGAACCCTAATATTTTCCAGTACATCAAGAAAAGAGGAGTGGAAATCCTGGGGCATGGTTTGTGATCTGTAGCAAGCTACAATTTGGATTGCAGTTTTGCCCAGAGTTAGTTGCACTTGGATAACCTCGGCTGCATTATGCTGAGCAACTAGCCTGGAGGTGTGGATATCCTTAATGAATATGGATACACCTCTGCCTTTGGTGTTCCAGTCCAGGTTACATGGTTCTTTTGCTACTTGATCTGTCTGCACAATACCATGCTGTATAGCTTGGTACTCACAACAATGATATTTCTGCTTATTTCTAAACTGTATTGCAGTGTCAATTCTAAGTTATGTACACACTGAAATAGTTTCTTTAGTAGAGTGACCTCACATTCTCCTAGATTTCATGCTTCTGCATGGACTCAGTTATACAAGAGTTCATAAATGACCTTGGGGTTGCATACTGGGGTCATCCATCAGGGATCTAGTGCATACCCTGTATTACTTGCAAAATACTGCATGTAATATGCCTGTGTGTACAAATCTATCAATATAGTTTTAAGTGAGGGTTGGATGCTTGGGCCAGAGAAACGGCATATGAATCTTTGCAACTGGATTCAGTACTCTTAGGTGGCACTAGGGCCTAAGTACGGTATAACAATCACAACAATAGTGATAGTAATAGGATATGCATACACCTTCCAACCAGATCTCCCTGTGAAATGTCCTTTACAGAAACCATCAGTATAGCTCAGACATTTGTCAGTTCCCTGAATCAATAAAAACTGTCTGAGTAGTGCATGGGCACATTACACACACACACATATATATATATATATATATATATATATATATATTTATATCGAAATTTCAGAAAGCAAAAACCCATATAGCTGAGACCATATGTTCGACGTTTGAAACTTCAAACGTAAAAAAAACACAAAACAAAAACCTACTTACACATTGCTAGCAGGGAGGCTGCACCCCCCACACCCCCTCCAATTTAAATATACCAACTCTGAGATCACACTACAGTGCAGAAGATGGGAATCTTCCCATTCTGCACTATACGGAGATGCACATTCTGCATGATCGAAAATTCAAAAGTCGATCATATGGTCTCGGCCATATGGGAATCGGCTTTCTAAAATCTCAATTATGTCTAGGGGACCCATATATATATATATATATATATATATATATATATATATATATATATATATATATATATATATATATATATATATATATATATATATATATATATATATATATATATATATATATATATATATATATATATATATATATATATATATATATATATATATATATATATATATATATATATATATATATATATATATATATATATATATATATATATATATATATATATATATATATATATATATATATATATATATATATATATATATATCTATAAACCTACTAATGGCGGCATGATGCCAGGGCACTTTTATGGGCTAGGCTTGTAAAGGTTCAAGGGCTGTTGGCCTAGTACACACCTATGAACCTATATATATATATATATATATATATATATATATATATATATATATATATATATATATATATATATGTATATATATATGTGTGTGTGTGTGTGTGTGTGTGTGTGTGTGTGCGTGTGTGTGTGTGGGGCTACTTCACATAATTGACTGTCACATAGCCGACTTTCATATTACTGAGACGAAAAAACAAAAATGCAGAAACCCAAATGAAAGCTTTTAAAGAGGTTAAGTAAACACTTGTCCGTCTGTTTACGAACCTAACTTTGAGGTAAGTTTAACCCGCCAAGGTGGGGGGCTGTGCCCCCCTACACTCCCTTAACTAAATATACCAACTCCGGGATCGTACTACAGTGGAGAATAGGGCATATTAGCCAAGTGTTTACTTATCCTCTTGTAAAGCTGCCATTCAGGTTTCTGCATTTTCATTCTTTTCGTCTCAGTAATATGAAAATCGGCTGTGTGACAGTCGATTATGTGAAGTAGACCCATATGTGCAATGAGCAGAAACCCTTCTTTCTGATGTTATCCAGATTGTTTGAGCAAGAGGTGCCTTGCTAACTATATGTTTCCATGCTATAACTTACAGGACACCAAGGAAATGTGCAATGTCATAAATGGCCTACATTGTGATGTTTCTGTCCTCTACTGGATATCATTCTCTAAATGTTATAGCATAGTGTTGAGGAAATGGTAGAGAATTCATGCAGCTGGCACCTGCACTATCCCTAACATGTCTCCAATTGTCACTGGTAGGTACCTGTAGTTAAGATGGTACAGCCTACAAGTAAGTTGGTATTCACAAGAATAGGCATACCATTCATTGTCCTTGATCCCTGTTGTGAACATCATGGTTCAGCTAGGTTCTTTACAGTATTTCTAATGATTCACAATCTGGTATTCTGTGAGCAGGTGGTATATCAGCCTCTGCCTGCACTTCCTTCATCAGTGTCGAAGGACTAAGCTTAGAACATCGGAGATGACAGCTCTGATGATTGTTTCCAATAAGTGCTGTTGTGCTACTGCTTCTGTTATTCCCAGCATCATTCAATATGCACACTATCAATTATGGCATTAAAAATGAGTATGTGGGTACTGTGGTCATTTATGTTTCCAAATAGCTATCTGAATTTTGCTTTTTTTGTTTGCATAATCCATACTTCCGCGGTGGTACAGTGGTAGCGTTGTTACCTCACAGCAAGAGGTTCTCCCATTCGGTTCTCAGCTGGACTTGGGAGTGCCTTCTGTATGGAGTCTGCATGTCCTCCCCACGGTTGGGTAGCGTCCGAAAGACATGCGTGCGTAAATGGGCGTGCCTTCGTTGAAGGTTGGGCATCGAGCTGTCACTTCAGCTTTTCGTACAAATCTACTGTCAATCATTAGCAGACCGGAGTTCCGCTGTGGTGACCCCTTACTGGGAAAAAGCCGAAAGATAACCTTTATTTGCATAATCCATGTATTTGAACTTTTGTGGCTCATCATGTCCATATCATAATGCAGTTACTGGTATAAACGTCATACTGTACTATTTTGCCAGTTGCCCAGCTGCATTTTCTCTTCCCTTATAAAACCCACACCATGAATGTATTTGCTACCCATACTAATTTGCATAGCCATGCAGAAGGACTACCTTCTGACTTGGCATCCCATGTTATCAGCCAAGGCTGCATCAGTATCTCAGCATCTGCTCTGGCTCTTTTTTCATGGATGTTGCACCCAGACAGTTTCAGTTACTTTTTCACATATGGTGATCTTATCTCAAATAGTAAGTCCATTTATAAAGGTTCAGCTGCACTGAGTTTGATTATGTCATTAATTTCCTATAGATTTTATATATATATATATATATATATATATATATATATATATATATATATATATATATATATATATATATATATATATATATATATATATATATATATATATATATATATATATATATATATATATATATATATATATATATATATATATATATATATATGTATATATGTGTGTGTGTGTGTGTGTGTGTGTACATATATATGTATATATATATATATATATATATATATATATATATATATATATATATATATATATAGATAGATAGATAGATATATGGGTCCACTTTACAATTTCAAAATATAAAAATCTCGAGCATCAGAATCCTGATGCTCAGATGCTCGAGGTATTGAAATCTCAAAAGTGTATAATAGAACGGAAGCTTTCCCATTCTTTATATTGTAGCACGAACTCGGAGTTGGTATATTTTAGTAGTGGGGGGGGGTGAGGGGCGCAGAGGAGCTTGTCCCCCTGCAAAAATGTGAGTGTGGGCTGTTTTGTGTATGCGTGTTTTTTTTTTTTTTGTTTTTGTTTTTTTTTTCGAGATTTCAAAATTTCGAGCATCTGAGCATCGGGATTTTGATGCTTGGGATTTTGAACTTTCTAAATTATGTAGTGGATCTATATATATATATATATATATATATATATATATATATATATATATATATATATATATATATATATATATATAGATATATACACAAACACACACACACACACACACACACACACACACACACACACACACACACACACACACACACATTTTATTAGACAGCATTACATATCGTTTCAACCCCAGATTACACCTCTGCTGATAAGGTTCTCCATCTAGGCTTTCATTAAGCTACATAAGTTATATACAAATTAATGATGTGATTTCTTTCTGTAAAGAGTGTCAGCTACATTCAGACACTGACATCTCCATGATAAGGAATGCCTCTTCTGATTCTGAAAAAAAGTAACAGAACTGTGTACACATAAAAATTACTTTTTTACATTGAGAATTGTCTTACATTTCATAATCAGTAAGCCTTTTCCAACATAAGTGAGCACGGGCGAGCACACACACACACACACACACACACACACACACACACACACACACACACACACACACACACACACACACACACACACACACACACACTTTGACATGTATGCATATATGCACTTGCATCTAAATTCATGTGCTTTCACATATGCTCATGCACAAAAACTCAAACACCCACATATAAATATACGACCAAAAGAAGACATGGTAAGAAAATGTTGATGAAAGTTTATTTAAAAGCTTCCTCTTAGTTTCAAATAGAAGCTGTCTGAGCAACTACAAAGTATCTGATCTGCTATCGTCCTTGAATTAGCTTTTCTTCAGGCAAAAACCTTTCCTGATATTACATCTTCTAGCATGTACAGGCTAATATCATGTTCTCTAATCATTGCTGAATTGATGCTGCAGTAACGTGATGTTTATATTTTCTATGTGTTCTTTGCCACTGTTCCTACTGACCATCAGTCATCCCCTTACCAAGCTTGAGCCTTTTCCTTTACCTATACTGTGTCTCCAGCACAAAGATGGAAGCCAGTGAAAGGAGCCATGGTAGTTCCTTGTATCCAAGCAATGAAGGCATTGTACTTATGACCTAGATCTTCCCTAGGGTGGAGGGTGTGGCACCTACATCATCACTGAGGTCATTACTTCTCTGTGAGTGCATGCTTTGTGTACCCTCGACAGGAGACTAGCATACGTTGGTGGCTTTCTGAGCCAAATGCTAGCCCCCAGTCTATATCTGCATCTATGGTGTCTCATCCAAGAAACTGCAGCAGCTCTCTAGCTTTCTCTACAATCTCTTCCATGATAAATACACCATTTTTCCCTAGGTCACCTTCAGCAGATGCTGGTGTCACTAATCAAACCCATGTTAACTGGACCATTGTCAAGGCTTTATCTCTCTATAATACCAGAACTGATAATATCCTAAGCACTTTAGCTATATTTTATACTATTGAGTATCAGGTATAGAAACAGGACTGCACTGCAGGGTGGCTGCCTTATAGACATGCTTCTGAGAACAGTGTTGTTCTTTCCTACAAAAGGATGAACTATTTAGCCAATGTAGTAACAATGCATTTGAAATGGACTGTTTTCCTATACCAGTCTTTTATTTTTACCTTTCCTTTGAGAAAGGTTCACAAGTAAACCCACTCTGCACATGCGGTGACTGCTGATGTCATGTATACATGGCACCGCATTTCACAAAATAAAGACTGAAACCGGTTCACTATCATAACCACAAAAAGCATATCCATTACCCGCCTATTCCATACATGTTGAATTCTCCAGATAACCTCACATTTCTGCATGACCTGAAAGCAGATAATAATAAATCTGTACTCATTTTGTTGCATTGTACATATGATAAAAACAATAATTATTCAGAAAGTATAACACAGATAATTAGTGTAAAGGAAACAGTAACTTCTCTTCATTTGCAATTTCATACATGGTAGCTAAGCAGGGTAACTCTTATAAAACTGTGCATATATTCTTTCTGCATTATTTCATTAATTTGTTTGCTGCATGCAGTTTAACAGTCATAGTAAGAGAAGAATCACAATTCACCCCATTGGGTGTGTATATGGCTTATTTTTGTGGAAGCTGTTTATTATGATCCATAAACGTCTCTTTGCAAAACAATGACATAATAAATGTATGATCGTTGAGTAAGGTATACCTCTTAAGCCTTTCAAAATGGAGCCCATGCAGACATGATTTAGTAAATATAATCTCATAATACGCAGTCAGTCAATGACTATTTACATAAAATATTTTAGAATACATAGACTATTTTATTGCTGGAAACTAACAACTGCTACAGCTGCATATGTCTTGACATTATTAATAGTTGTCGTAAGCAGTTAAGTATAAATCATTTGGAATTGAAGAGTGAATATTGCATGCTGAACAAAATATGAAAGGAATTTAATCACAGACACAATGCATCTTTTTTTTTTTTTTGTTAGATAAGATAGCTCCGGCTTCATACAAAAATATAAATGAGTACCGTTACTCTTGCTGGCTAATTAAAAGTACCTTAAAATCAAACAATGAGAGATAATTCAGGTTACCTAGCAACCACATAATCCATATTTAAGTGTAACTGTTCAGCTATTATCTCTTATAGTATACTGAGAAAAGCACTTAGCTAATCATGATGGTTTCAGCACAGGTTATGCTTAATTATATTGTTTAGTTACTCCATTTTTAAATATTTCTTCTACATACTGAATTAACATATATCTAGTTTTACTATAATTTATGTTTTCCCTTATCTCCTTAAGTATTGTTGCAATAATTTTTTTCATAGATGATTGAAGTAGGAATATCAGTTATAACAAGTAACCTGAAATAACATTTTATGTTTTTTTCTTATGAAATAATGAAGAGAAATAAATCAAACAGTTGACCACTAAACCAGATCTATTAGTGTAGAGAGTTAAAGCCCAGGTAATGATGCAGGCAACCTGGTTTTGACTAACTGCACAGAAAAAAATGAAGATGCTTAGCATGCTTGCCTCTCTTTGGACACATGAGCAGAAGCATGTGTCCAGGTGCAGGCTCCATAGCTGAATCCACACAGAAGACCAGATATCACTCAGGGGGTACATTTCACCAAAAGGACAGGAAGACTTCTTAAGGTCCGTAAGTCAGTAGTAGGCTAATTGCTCTTGTGGGCCATTTTACGTCTATCCGATTTCCCTTTTAAAGGTGAGAATCAAACTCTGTATCTTGAGACTGTTATGAAAATACTTCGACCCTTATACCAACCTTCAACCCCGAACTTGACTATGTTACAAATGAACAAGTGGATGTCCATTGCATGCCAGTCCCCTGGATAAGTATTAGCATGTGCTGGGGATAAGAGTGCTTATATGAGAAACTTCCTAGAATGTGAATAATGCTTCTCACTCCTGCTCCACTTGACTGTTCCACCAAAACAAGGGGTCTCTCTGTCCCAGGAAAGATAATGAGCACAAAAAACGGGCGCTAAAAAAATACGGGTGCTATAAGAATTCTACTTTCAAAATGATTTCTGTACAGTGAAAGTGCCTAATGTCCGCTGAAGTACTTTTGTTCCGTTAAAGCATTGGTGGCTATACAGTAAGACTACTAGCTCCTCCCTGAACAGTACTAACTCGTGTCTAAGTATGTTTACTGGCAAGGGATCTGTTAATATAAACATATTTATTTATCTGAATGGTACTCCCAGATAAAGGATGTGATAAAACATATGCTTAGCACACTGTGTTGGCTCTCTTTTTTAAATACCCTGTTGGTACATCACTGAAAATGTATCTGCAGCCATGGTATGTCATCAGAAGTGTTCCTAATTTCCTGGTGCAATATCCCTACTAAAGTTCTTCTATACATTCCATATTTATGCAACGTAGTAACAACACAAGTAAAGTTCATAAACTACGCACTTAAAACACAGACACATTGACACATACTACTTTATCTAACATAAAGCAACCTCCAATTTCAAACTTATACTTACTATTACAGAAAACAGTAAAATAAAAATTAAAAAAGCAAAAATAAACTTTATCTGACAGTTACTTCATTGTAAAAAAAATAAATAAATAACTTCAAAGACTACATCCACTAAACAGACATACAGAACAATGTACCTTCTCAACAAAACAGTATATTTTAAATCAAACCTCGTGCAGGTAATGAAATGCATTCATATCATAGCATAAAAGCAGCTAAAATATGAGAAGTAAATAATAAAATGAAACTTTGACCACAGATGGCCAAGTAGAAAATGTCATTATCAGGAAAATCAACCTTATTCTAACTGAAACCTTCTAACACTGCACACACACACAAAAAAAAAAGATTTTAAGTACCTTAGTGCTCTCAAGATACACTTCAGTCAAAAATTCTGCCCAAACTATAAGCTTGCATAGCAGAAACATAGGTAGGTAGTGTAGCCTGCTGACACTGAAAAACACTACTCTAACCACTCCAAAAAAAGGATGATAAAATGGGATATGTAATCAGTCAGATCTGTGAAATACAGGACATATAGGAAACACTTTGTGCTATCAGTTTAAGGAAGTCATTTTATGGCTTCACCATCCATCATGTTGTTGTGTCTTTCGGCTTTTCCCAGTTAGGGGTCGCCACAGCGGAACTCCGGTCCGCTACTGATTGGCAGTAGATTTTTAAGTGCCATGTTGCCAGCTCTGACGCACAACCTTCAACGAAGGTACGCCCATTCACACGTCTCCACACAGAAGACGCTCTAGCTGAGAATCGAAAAGGACAAAAATTCCAATAATCTAAATGTCTATATACTCATGTGATGTCAAGTATTAATGGAATGATGTTAGTGCCTGCAGTTGGATAATGACTGTAAAATACATACTCTGCATTAACACAGGCTGCTATAAACTTCTTACTGGGTAGTACATCCATCTGAATTTTGTATGTTTAGTTACCAGACTTGATATTATCAGGGATAGGTCTACATTCTGCTCTTTTTAGATACTGTATAGGAAGGAGCAGAACTCTCACAGATCCGGTGATTCAGGTCAGGAATCAAATCATGGTTTAGGTGGAACACACCATCTGTACCATGTTCTGTAGCCAATAAAATTAATTCCTGGGCCTTTTGTAACTATGCTCTACACTGTGAAGTCAGTAGGTCATCTTTCTTCTATGCTGAATGTATATGAATACATTACATCCTAACTGCAGCAAAAAACAAAATAAAATAAAAAAGTTTATTTTAGAATCCATTAAAAAATACTTACCCATCATAACAATTTGTCACTTTTGTCCCGTCGTTACCATTTCAATGGTTTACTGTTACTAGAGGCCACTAAAGTAAGTGACATTTCTGTGAACCCCTGTTATTTTTCTTTAAGTTTATATTGTGGAATGGAGAGATTTGTTGTGATTTATGTACTAAAAGTCATGTCATGCTTTATTTCTTTACTTCCATGATAGAACACTCAAAAGATTAGTGTCACTGTAAAATAGAATTACCCTTTCTTATGAGCTTCAGCCTATCCTATAGAAGCCAAAACTGAAACTGGAAAGGCAGCCAGAGTGTATTTGTTTTCAGGAAGGAGATGGATAATGAGAATATGTTCAGAATCCAAGATAAAAAAAAAGAGGACTGAAAAATCAACCACAGAAGGTCAAAAAATAAACTGTTGAACCATCTACAAACAAGACCTTTGTAGAGGGGGGTTGTTCCCCTTATATGCTCCATGTAGGGGAATACTGCACCCACCACACACCTTGCTACTTTTAAATACACACATATATATATATATATATATATATATATATATATATATATATATATATATATATATATGTGGGTCTATTTCAGTGGACAGATATCCCACTTACCTGACTTTCAGAACACTGAGATGATCAACCCAAAACTCCAGCAGACCAACTAATCGGAACACTGACAGATCACTATGGGTAAGTAACTGCCAGCCCAACCCCACAAACACACTAACACTGAAGCAAAGAAAACCCATCCATGTGGGGGACATTGCTCCCCACACCCCTCATGTGGGGAGCTGCTCCACCACACCCCCCAACTAAATATATCAACTCCAAAATTGCATTATCGCTGAGGTAAGGGGCAAAGGTCAACATGCTGACCAAGCGGTTACTTACCTGTAGTGATCTGTCAGTTTTCCGAGTGGTCAGTCTTCAAAAAGGAAATTAATAAAAAAACTAAAAATCTATGCAGACTACCTAAAACCATAACTAGTAAATTATTAGAGATTTAGGCGATCATAATGCAGTTAAGTGACATCAACTGGAAACACTGTTCTAGCATAATAAATGATGATGGAATTGATAAATTGAGATGCGAACATCTAACCTTGAGTACGGAGGGATAATAATTCAAATATTCACAGCTTTCACATTTTCTTGTGTTATTTTTAACTTTCTCGACCACCCTCTCTATTTGCCCATTAATTAATTTAATATAATTGTGAAATTCTTGATTCATGAGTTTTGGACTATTATCAAATGCAACATCATGTGGAATACAAAGTTTGGCAAAATTGGACTTTAGCACAATCCATGAGATTCAGAAACATGTGCAATGTGGCCATGATGTCGGGTAGTTCAGCGTTTTAAGGTCATTATCTGTAAAATAGGAAGGATAACAAGCCCACCTGTGTAAATGACATTTCTGGTGAACACATCCTCATACTACAGCTATGCTTACAAAACATGTGATCTGTGGTTTCCATGTGAGAGTGCACATGCACAAGTACAGCTATGCAACACTATGAGAATTGCTGAGAGCAATAAAATGTGGCTCGCAGCAAAGTCTATAACAATCTTATTTATATAAAGTTTTGGGAAAATGGAGAATAGAAAAATCATAATGGGACAGAAAGAAAGCAGAAAAACATATAGAAAGACACATGGAAGGAAATGATGAGAATTATGTGGGAAAGGAAGGGTATACATTTTTATGGGAGGCAGGTGCCTTCTTTATTTTTTAAAAAAGGTAGATGGTGAAGGAAGGGAAAGAATATAGGGTTAAAAGCAGAGCAGGACCCAAATAAATGCAAGCAAAGACAAATGAGGGAAGTGCTGACCCATAAGACAGTGAGGGGAGACTCAAGAAGTGGACACATAGTGACAGAGGTAGGACAAATGGCAATGGTGTGGACTGGACTTCAAACAGGGGATGGCAGTACACACTCAAGGAAGAGGAACACCATAATAGAGGATAGGGTGGAGTCCCAGCTCCCTTTTGTGTTGCCTATTTCAGGATTTAAGGCAGCCATCAATAACCCCCCAACAGTTCTTTTGACTGGGACCAAAGTGAGATGATACACTGGGCATTGTCAGGCAGCAGTTAATCTCTACTAGTTACAGAAGGGCATTCTCCAGGTGGTCAGTGTGGGTGTTAAGTCATCAGTCCACTGACTCTGCCAGTGCCTCTTCAAATCCTACAGGTAATATGATGAAACCAATTGGCAGCATACCTCTCAACCTCTGAGAGCAAGACATGTGGGCAAAGCCATAAATAAAAGTGGGACAAAGGCCCAAAAGTCAGGGCAATTTTTAAATATTGCTTCTACAATCTTTAAATGTTGATAGGATAACAGGTTTTGCATTAGCATGAATTTTCTGAAGGGTATGAAGTCTGAAACTCAAATATCTGTCATTATTTTCTAACTTCAATCTTTAATGATTTGCCACTGATTTGCCAGAAAGACACAAATTTTATGAAAAACGGACCAAAAATATAAGATAAAAGTCTGGACATTCTGTGAAAATCTGAACAGTTGAGAGGTATCTTTGGCAGTGTCACCAGAGGGTGCTATAACACATGATTCTGTGATGTACTGCTGGACACCTCCAAGAAACCTTCTAGGATACCAGCCCACCACAATAACCTATGATATTTGGCAGAGATGCAGGTCTGGAGGCAGATAGAGACCGAGCAGGAGTTGGCAGGACATGCTGATGGACCAGGGATCACTGATACACCACAGGCACAGTTGTGTCTCTCACTGAATAAAATAGTAACAGCAATGGAAAAAAATGAATAAGAAATTAAAATATAAATGATGGATTCAGAGAAAGATTGAGAAAGGAACAATTGTGCTACGTATATCTGTGTCTGAATATAATGCAAAGAGGTAGCTACAGCATGATTAAGCATATCTGCTATATATGCAATGAAGTCATTGTGCATAATGATGACTATACATAGCATGGGATATGTTCCTACTGGAGGACATGGGTTCATGGATTCCATTTTAATGCATCAATAATTATAGTGTGATATGTGTGATACTAATGCTATTAAGTATTGGTGGGCATCAGAAGCCGTGAAAGGTGTGTGAGCCCGCCCATATGAGTATGTTATGCTGGATAAGGACAAGGAAGATCTATATGGATATGGACACTGTTACAGACTCTGTAGGTTTAAATATAACAGGCTGTAGAAGCTTGAAGTCCTAGACAATAAAGATTTCCATGTATTGCACACTCTTTTATTGCAACAACAACCAAAGGAATAAGTGCTTTCAGCCAGTTTAACTGGCCTTCATCAGACTCTGTAGGTTGTCATGCCAGTGTGAAGAACCAAATGTAGGCAATACAGTAACAAAAACATTCTTAGTACATGCAGGGCAATTCCCATGTTTAAAGCTGGTATATGTACTACAGGACAGATTTCTAATGGTAGAATGACATTGATTTGCAAGCCTTAAGTGGCACATGCTTGGCCTTTTTGTGGAGCAGTGCATGACAAATAGGGAGATTGCTATGTTGCTTGTTGTAGGACAAAGAAGGCCATGACAGTACACAAAACACATTAGCGAGCTAAGAGCCTTGGGCATGTTGCAATGCATTGCAGTAGACATGATATAATAGCATGTTGTGCCAAGCATGTGTTTGCTATTGTGAACACATGAATCCCACTAATGTGTCCCTTTTCTATCTCTGGTCTTCTGCTAATGTAGATAGAGAAGTGTTATCTGGCAGTAGGCACTGTACACATATGGGTGTTACAATTGCTACAACATAATTGTAACACAGAATAATATATTGCTATAATATCCAGTGCCTGTCAGTAGTATTATAGTAAGCCTACTCCCTCCTCCCCTTGCATCTGGAGAGGTGCCTCTGATGTCTCCAAAACAGGAGCTAGTTATCATCAATGCTCAGGAGCTGAAAAGACAGTAAGAAAAAAGAAAAAAGGAACATGAATTATACATCTTTCAAGGGCCTTTGTACTATATGGTAAGTAAAACTGAACTGTCATGCATACTTGCTACACATCTCAGGAGTGCTGTTTCTGACCTCTTCATTCCATTGGCACATAAAGTCAATGTGATCCCTCTTAATGTCACTTTAGTGTTGTCTGCACTGCTTGAGAGAGTAGTTGATGCCAGTAGCTGCAGCAGTCACCATCATGGTAAAGCTGTGACAGACATCCACCTTATACTGAGTACCCTCATGGGTAACCTCAAGCATACAGTCCAAGTGGTGTTTATACAACAGAAATATGTTTGACTCCTTATAGTACCACCAAGGTGTCCTGCTATACTCAATGCCTTCTAAAGCCACAACCACTTAAAAGGTCACAGTACAGAGAAGTATATTAGCTCATTCACATTGATGCACATAGCTGTTTCTGGCATGTGATACACAGTACTGTACACTTAATTAGAACAATGTGTCATGGCAGTACCAAATTATGGCAGGTATATACATGGCATAGCAAGATGGCATTACGTTATGAACAATACCATGTCAGAACTGTCACAGTAGCACAGTATTCACATATGGTTCCAGTTCTACACTATAGGCCATAATGAAAAAAATAAACAAATGCTTACTGGGGTCAATGACTTATGCATTTGTCTGCAATGCATGTTGCGAGTGCTCATGAGTGCAACATCTGGGATAAGCGTTGTAGTCCAACACTGGTCATGTGTGCATTGCAGTAAAAGTGTGATTCAGAGACATGTGCTCTTAATAGGATGCTTAGAATTATTAACATGTTAAAAGCCTTACAATTGTATGATAATAACAGCAGTGCCCATGACTGTGCTCATTGTGCTATGGAATTTATGCATTCAGCAAAGAATCACAAAATGAATCTTTATGGATCCGTAATACATGGCTGAGCTTTTATTAACATTCTGCATTAATTAACTTAACAGGGGATACTGCCCAGAAATATAAGGATTCAGCTTTTGTACATTACCTGTTGATCTAATTTTTGTTAATAGATATATATTGTTTCCATGGGTAGTAGTGGATTAATTGACAAGTCACAGTTAAGTAAGTGGGTATGCAGCAGAGACTGTTATTTGTTTGTTTTACATGGTATAACATATGCTTGGGTGCCAGGCTGGCAACATGACACTGTAAACCTCCACTGCCAATCATGAGTGGACAGGTGATCCATTGTGGTGACCCCTAATCAGGAAAAGACGGAAGAAAAAGAAGAACTTATGCTACCACTGTTATTTAAGAATTTTAGTATCATAGTAGGAGGTTTGAGGTCTATTGTAGGAAGTGTGGTACACAAGCCCTGTGTTTAGGCCAGGGACTGTTGGTGTCACAATGTAGACATCCCTTTGTTGTTGTGTTTATGGTATGGTTACATGCAACTGCATGTTTCCCTTGTATAATGTGATATACTTGAAAGCAGAAGTGTAGTTAGGGTGGGGCGAGAAGGGCAATAGTCCTGGGCACAAAGTGTTGGGTGAGAGCAATCAGCCATTGATAATCCTGATAATTTCTTAGAGCAATAGTGAGTTTTAAAAGTCACTATTGCATTTGTGGTCAAACCTGAGCACTGCAATGTTCCAATGTTCCATGTGTGATCTAAACTGTAGTGACTGTTTGCTACATTTGCAGCAAGCAGTTTGCTACAGTTTAAAAGAAAGAGTGTTATTATTATTATTATTATTATTATTATTATTATTATTATTATTATTATTATTATTATTATTATTATTATTATTATTATTATCTAAATCATTAGTACTGTAGCTCTCCATGCAGGCAGGCTGTAAACTCAAGCAAACATTTGTTACATTTCTAGCATTTCTAACAAGCAGTTTGTTAAAATTTAAACAAAGACTTTTTTTTTTTTCCTCTAAAACATTAGCACCTTAATGCGACATGCAGGCAGGTTAGAAACTGTAGCAACTCTTTGAGACATTTGTAGCAAGCACTTTCCTACAGTTTAAAAAGAAAAATTCTTTTAACTAAAATATAAGCGCTGTAGTATTCCATGCAGGCAGGGTAGAAACTGTAGCAGCTGTTTACTACATTTGTAGCAAGCAGTTTGCTACAGTTTAAAATTACATTTCTTCTTCTTTTTTTTTTTTTGTTAAGTAATTAGTGGCAGGGGAAGGAGGGTTGGGACAGGGCACAGAAACATGACCTGAATGGCTTGGGGAAAGGGGTATCACATGTCTGGCCAACCAAGTAGTAGAAGAGCAACCTTCTTTTGACATTCAGTTGAAGAGCTTGTTTGGGGAGGTATAGATCTAACTGTAAAAAAAATAAAAAACATTTCACTGCATTTACTCATTACAGCCATGTACATCTCCAGATGTTTCTGCAGTTACCTTCTACTACGCCTCTAGGCATCAAGTATTGCTTGCTCATATTTGCATTAATAATTACAAAACCATGCTACGTACAAGGTATCAGAATATTTTATCTTGACGCATATATGATGGCAAACATAACTGTACTGTTATTTGACCTCTGTCACTCTGTGAATGAATATTTATTAGAAATGTAAGGTGATAATTTCATTTATTTAAAGGCTCAAGCCACACCCGCTGGAGTTAAAGTTTTTATAAAAGCAATAAAAGTCAGCTAAAATATTAAATGGATAGTAGAAGGGTATGAGCTCAGCTGCCTCAACCAAGATAAGGATTGTACTTTGCATACATCAATTTTTAAAGAAATGAGATACACTTGATTTTTGGATATGATTACAGACCAGATATGGATGATACCTGTCTCCTGAAATAATTCTTGCAGGTGATAAGTCTCTGTTTATTGGCAAGGAGACAAGATTATTACTGGAGCAATTTCAATATAGAGTTTTATCCATTAATGGATGAAACACACCCAAGGAGGAGTAGTTCACCAAAGATTTATAGCTTAATGAAGCAGAGTCTGATTGATTTAGATTTACCTGACTAATAGTGACTATACAACGTGTCTCCCAAATACTCTACATTTGTTAGTACTGTTATGGGTGCAGACACAAGAATTCATTGTTGGCTAGTTTTGAAAAAAATATTAACTTTTTCTATGGTTCTGAACCATGACATCTTCTGTCTCTCTCAGATCAAACAATATGATGAGTGTTCATTTGGCATTTGGCTTAGATTTGGGCAAAAGTTCTTGATGGAAGTTTGACCTAGTTATTTTAAATGATAAAGAGAAGTTACAAGTGTTCAGTGAATTAGCTGGGTGACATAGATGGTTTCGCAGAGTGTCCGTTCAGCCATGCTTACCAATTGAGAAACTTAAAATAGAAGAAATTGCAATAGTAATTTGAGGAATAGAATGAATGGTGTCATAGTAAATATATTTTTCAAGACTGATAAAAAAATTGGGAAAAATAATACACTCTATAATCAAGGGCTCATGGTGATCCTATTTTTTCTGTGTAATGTAAACAAATAAAAAGTAACCATAAACCTTTACTATTAACAGGACTTTCATGATAAAAATGAAAGGTATGAGTTGTTTTTGCTATAGTGAAGTGGTCAACATCAGTCAAACATTACAGTCTGGAAGATACATGGAGAGGAAAAGGGTGTTGACTGTTAATGCAATTGAGCATTATCTGGATAGCATTATTACAAATCTGTGACAGATATGTTAAGTTTTGATAGAGGAAAATAAAGGTACCTTTGCTCAATTGAAGAGCATGTCCAGTGCACAGAAGGAGCAGAGTTCAGTGTTTAGAAATGCATATGATCTACCAACTGCAGTGTGACATTACACTGGCACCACTTATGTTAAAGAAAGTCAAACAGGCCACAAAAGGATTGCAGGTATGTGAAGCTTCAGGTCTAGATGGCTTCCCCTCTGATCTCTACAGAGCAATAAAGGCAGAATTAGCACCAGTATTGTTATAACTAGAGCATGCAGTAAAAGAATCTGGTAACTTTTAAAATTATTTTAATAGAGCCAAGGTTCTTATGTTCTCTGACTGAGAAAGGAATCACTTTCCATGGCTGCCATGTATCATACTATTTCTCTTCTTCAACAAACAGGAAGAAATTAAAATATTTATTCAAACATAGTAGCAAATATGTGAGAGAATATTACATGCCCCACACTAGCGCCCCAGTAGCATGTATTATCAAAGGTTTATCAAGGGAAATCGGGGAGCTCTGATTTAGTATGGTCACTATCAAATATGCAAACATGAGCAATCTTAAAGGCCTTCAGGCAACATTAATTTTAGATGATGTCCAAAAAGCTTTCATTAAGGTAGATTGTGAATGTTTATAGTGTTTGGTTAATGAGATGGGATTCCATCATGCACTGTTAAGAAAATACGGTATTTGCATATCAACCATTTTGTCAAAGTAACTGCTAACAATGTTACATTGCAACCATTTAAAAACATTATTTAGACAAGATAGGGTTACCCTTTGCTACTATTAATTTTTTTTTGTATTATGTTTTCTACTGAATCAGAATCATAGAAAAAGTTTTTTTTTTTTCAAAACTATTTAACAATGAATTCATGACAATAAGGTTTATTCAATTTGGTATTCCAGTTTCGAATACCAGACATCTGCCTGGTGGATGGTTTGCTGATGAATTTATAATATTGGGGGCATATGAAATGGGATTGGTTAGTGGAACATGTGATAGGATTGATGCAGATGTTTGATATTCACTTAGGGCTCTCATTGAATAGGAGTAAGACTGAAACTTTGGACAGCGCAGTGGTGCAGTGGTAGCATTCTCACCTCACAACAAGAGGTTGTCTGGTTCAATTCTTGGCTGGAGTGCCTTCTGTGTGGAGTCTGCATGTCCTCCCTGCATTTGTGTGGGTTTCCTCTGGGTGCTCCGGTTTCCTCTCATGTTACAAAGACATGTGTCTGGAGCAATTCTCCCCGGGCCTCCGCTGAAAATTGGCTTTGTTCCAAGTCAAACTTTCCTGGTTAATAAATTTTGTGCTGAATGCTGTCTGCTGAAAGAGGGGATTTTTCTGTATGAGACCATTATGAAGTATAATTGCTTGGGTATAAACTTGACATTGAAATATGATTTGAATGTAGACTTATTGTGAACCATTGATTATGAAACATGATTTGACTGAAGATATATTATGAACCATCGATTACTGAACTCGAGTGAGATGTGAGGATGGGAAAAAGTAGTTCCATCCTTGACTGAGTATGTGTCAGTTATTAAGATACTGATTTTGCCAATAACTCTCTTTTTCTTGAGACACAGATTCTGCATATATATTTCATGAAGTATGTTTGAAGTCTTTATTTCCAGGTATTGTGGGATGGGATTAAACCAAAGATAAGAAGGAAAAAAAAGTTTGTTTCAACAGCAGTGCAGTTACTGAGTGAGGGTGGATTAGTAACATATTGAACAAATAGTTGAAAAAGTTATATCCATCAAGAAATTTTGACAAGTGCAGAAAATGCTACAATCATTCTGTACTGCTATAAATTTATCAGCAAATAGTAGTGCAAAGACATTTTAAAGATTAACTAGAAAATAATTCTAGTTAGAAATGTGGAACTAATAAGATAGTGGGATAGACATGTCTATTTATCAAAATATGCAGAAATGTAAAATAAATTCTTCAGTCTGAATATATGCATAGCATATTTGTGTACCTCTGTGAGAACACCTGGATATTTTAGTTGCAGTAGGTATGGTACTATATAGATAGCTACATGCTCATCTTGTTGAAGATTTTATGTAGATAACACCAGCAGGATGTTTTCAATGAAGCTATATGAACACAAATAAAAGTAGAAACAAAGCAGGCATTATACAAGTGCAGTATGCTGTATGGAAACTTTAAGAAATCTGTGTTTGCTGACAAGGACCAGGTTGTCTCAGATGACAGTAAAGGTGCCTTTAGCAGCTTGATGTTAAAAAATTAGTTGTTATGACAGCTTCATTTGCAGGCTGACATGACAACTGGTCTAAATTAACATTTAGCTTAAATACTGTTTTCAGACTAAAACATTTGTGAAAAGGATCCAAGTTCAAAAGAATTTATTTTTTTCAAATTTTAAAAGCTTAATTTTTATCTTAAGTAAAGCATTTCTGCTAAATTACTTTATAATGTTCAAAAGCATTCAAGAAGTTATGGATTTGGATCATTAAATGACAGAAAATGAAGATACTAGGATTTTTGGTTTATGCATTTACTATCTTTTCTTCTTTTTGCATTCTTTTTTGCCCCCTTACTGCTGACAAAGAAACCTTGCCTCATCAACATTAGTTTAGTCTTCCTGTAACTCTCTTTTACTGTGTAGAAAAGCATTTTGTACTACATTCATTTACTTCTTTAAAAGACAATGCTCTGTGTTATTGTACAGTGAACAGTTCTGAATTGCATTAATTTTCTTCCTCGTAGAAACTGCATTAAAATCTGCATAAGGCAATGCTGCCAGGCTGATTAAAAAAAATTGCCAGTGTGGTATTCATTATCAGAAAATGCACAACATTCTAGATGAATACAAAGATGATTTAATAACATGTCAAGGGGGAGTTACACAGGAGGAAACCTTTTGTTTACAAGCTATGAAATTATTCATGAGATACTAAAGTTGAGGAAATATCTAGAGGTGAGCAATTCATAATACTGAGGGCCAGCTTATCTAAAGGTAGGTAGCTGATGTCTTTTCATTGAGAGTGACAGTGGTCGATTGTCATACTCTGTAAGAAGGACATGTAATTATAGAAGGAAGGGAATAATCCTTTATATAGAGTTTGGACTGACCTCTTTATAGACTCAGGACTGCTCCTCTTTATCCATGGTGATATGATGCAGTTGGTATATATAAGAATCAGAATCAATGGGTATGCAGTCCTTGCATGGGGGTTGCATGGGTTTGGCCTCACCCTGAAAAAGTATTTATGTAGTGAAACTTGTTACAAATCAGTCTGGAAGCACAACAGTTATGGTGTTAGACTTTTGAATAACTGGCTTACAGTAAGTTAGAAGTATTAACAGTTTAGACAGATTACACAGTTTGATCTTAATAAGCTAGCATTCACTGAGCTGGATAGAAAAACAATTGATCAGATCCAAATAAAAAAAAATGGTCATGAAATGTAACTTTTGGACGGTTGTGTGAATTAGTTTCTTAAATTCTTAGGTAGTTACTAGGCTGTTATTCTAAGAGCCATTTTAAGATAGACAAGTTTATCCAAAATTCACCAAAATATTGCTAATATGGGTGAAAACCCCAAGAAATTCTAGTTATGATATAAGCCTGTTTGTATCGCAGACAAGGTTTTGGTGCTTAGATCATCATTTTCTGATGCTATTTGTTTTGTGCATGTGTAATAGATCCATCAATGTGAGATTAGAACATGCATTGTAGGTTATGTATAGATCGCCACAGAGATAAAGCTTTCAGATGGTCCACATAGACTTGTTAAGTACTCCCTGTATTTTCTTTGTGAGGAAACTCTGTGGTCTCAGTGAAGGATGCATTGTACTCACTGAGTGGTCTGATGACTGCCGAGTACAGCAGAAGAATGACCTCTTTGGACCGGGATGCCATGACATTACTTATAAGTTGTACAACTTAAAATCACTTTCTCACAACAGTAGACACACAGTAGTCAAAGTTCAGGTTAATGTCAACATGCATTGCTAGATCTCTAACCCCTGGTTCTACTTTTTAGGTGTATTTCCTAGATTCTTGACCACTGAGTCTACTTTTAGGGCATATTTTCAATGTAGTAATTTCCGGGGGGGGGGGGGGCAACTTTCAAAAAGGTACTATTATGTGTCTGTTTGTTTTTTTGCATTGAGTTTAGTCCATGGCTCTTGCACCAGTTTTTCTTCTGTGTCAAGCCCTGTTGAAAGGTATCTGTGGCTTTAGTGGATTCAGTGATCAGGCTGAGTTTGCAGTCTTCTACACATTTGGTTAGCTAGAGGCCCTTGATGTTTGCCTTAAGTACACACCAAAAAGGAGATGCCTCAGCACTAATCGCTGTGGAACTTTGCTAGTGACTGACTTTTTGTGGAGCTGGATTCCCCCATCCTAACTTGTGTTCTATCAAGGAGCAAGCTGGCTATCCATCTAGTGACATATGGGTTTATGCCTGATCTTGTAAGTTCATCTTCAATGTCTTAGTGAGGTGTTGTGCCAGAAGCCTTGGCCAGGTTGAGTTAGGCATTGTGCACTATTTTGCCTTCATCCATAATTTTAGTGACCTTCTCAAAGAAGTCTTTCAAGTTAAGTAGGCATGACTTGCCTTTGATAAAACAGAACTGGGTAGGTTCCAGTGTCTGTCATTTCCTTTATTATTGTTTATCAGATCTCTCCTGCCTGACTCTTATTCCTTTTAGTTCTTCTGATCTTTACCTTATCTGCAATTGCTGCTCTGTCCTCTCTGCTCTGTTGCTGTGCTCTTAACATGCTCTCCCTCTCTCCACTTGTTTTCAGGGGAACCACTGACCTTTGACTTAAACCTTCTCTTTGTCCTCCTACTATAGATTAAACTGATCTCAGCTGTGTGACCTACCCTCCTCTACCTAGGCTTCTTTCTATTGTGTTTTCCTCCTCTCCCCTGCTCTCTCACTAACTGTGTGTGCCCGCTCGCATCACCCCTTCCACACCACCCCCACTCCCCCCCCACCCCACTCAACCTCTTATACCCTCTCACTCTCAATATATTTCTCTACGCAACACCCTCCAATCCCTTCTCACCCTCCCCTCCTTCCCCCTCACTTCCCCACTCTATAATATAATATCATCCTCCACCTTATCTTCCTATCTACAATCTAATTTCTAAAATCTACTATACTCCTCCTTCTCCTTCTAACTAAAGCGTATTAGCAATAAGCATCTTATTCTCTTCTTTCTACTTTATTTACTCATTTGCATTTCTATACTATTATCCTATACTCTATCATCTAATTCTCCTTCTATACTTCATCATACACCTTTGATCATACAACTAATCTGCTTTTATCTTCTAAACAACCTGCCCTAGGCCCTCATCTCTCCTCTATCTCCCTCATCTAAACAAAAAACCCTTATACATCTGCTTCTCATGCTCCTCTACTTCATATTATTGCTTCCTCATCTCTCTCTCTATCATACCATATCACCCATCTCCTCTTCGCTTTCTATGAACAAAACCAACTACTATCAGCAAAACTTACCTTCCTCTACCTAGTATTCATTTATACATCCAAACATTACTGTTACCTTAACCTCCTTACTGCCTACTACCAATACTATTTCTTACATAAATATCATACACTTCTCTTCTTCCAATGTATTACTCTCAAACCCAACAAACTTGAAATAATCCACCATCAACAACCAAATACC
This sequence comes from Protopterus annectens, assembly GCF_019279795.1. Lineage (NCBI taxonomy): Eukaryota > Metazoa > Chordata > Ceratodontiformes > Protopteridae > Protopterus > Protopterus annectens. Next base: position 612,445,007 of record NC_056728.1, on the reverse strand, counting down.
TCCTACAACTACCACTCCAACCATCCTACTTATATTAACCCTATCAGCAACACCTTAACTAAAAACCTCATCCTTAAAAGCTCCCTTAGAATTAAAAATAATAATATAACCTTAAAAATTAACATTTCCTCCATCAGACATTAGAACCATTATTAATTTCTCTTCATATATATATCAACTACCTATTATATTATACAAGAAACATGGCTAAGAAACTCCTCTCATACCCCGAAATCACATTATATAAAAGGAAATATAGCCTGGCTATAACATACTTAGAAATGACCAATTAAAAACTATGGAGGCGGTATAGCAATTAAAAATAAATCAAACCTACTAGTTTCCAATTTTCAAAACGCTATAACACAAAATCTATCTAACAATACATTATCTATCTCTAAACAATACAATAACTAAAATGTAACTACCTTATCTATCATACAAAAGCCTGGCAAAACCATAATTTGGTCCCTGTCCAGTCTTCTACCCCAGAAACCATAAACACCCAACCTCCCAGCATTGACTGGACTCAACCTACTAACCATTAATACTAACCATAACCATCTCCAATTTTAACACTAAATTGACCATATAAAACTAGATTCATAATAACAACCCGCACTTTAATCTAGGCGACTATTCACAAATGAGAAAATTACAATACTGACTGTACAACCAATGACAAATGGTGATATACACCGCCCATACACTATCAAACATGCCGCTATAATAGTAATAAGCATAAATAACTTCCTTACAAAAAAAAGGAATTTTCAACCTCACTTCATCCTTACAGACATACAGCATGAAAAAATTTCTTTCTCAAAACTCGAACTACAGAATTACAGGCATTTCTTTCTTTTACACAAAATTTCTGCAAGTCTGGTTCATGCTCTATTCCTCACTGCTATTGGGATAAAAAAAAAAAAAAGAATTTTGACCACTGGTAAAAAAGGAAAGAAAAATGATCTCCCATCTCAAAACCCTCTCAAAAAAGAGAAAAAGCTAACAAAAAGGATCTCCAAAAAGAAATCTAAAAATAAATAAAAAATTCAACCAAAAAACTGAAAAAGAGATTCAATCTTTGAGTCTCCACTAAATAACTACAAGATATTTAGAAAAAAAGACGTCCTAAAAGAACCTTCTTTAACCAGGACCATTTTATTCTAAAATCCAACCCTCAGGTTAACTTCATACTCTACACATATCCCCCATATTAAAATGCTTTCTTCTCTAAGCCATTCTAACCTTACTTCTAGCAGCCTCTTACTTACTTAAATCCTCAACCTGTACCTCTACCTCTCCAGCCCACTTTTCTCTCAACTCTAATCTTCTACACTCCATCTACTATTCAGCTCTACCATCACTTTACTAAATCCCTCCTGAGCCCTCTTCCCTCCTATATACTCCCAATATGCTGAAAACTTCTGTCTCCATGTATCTCTGTTCTAATATCTATATCCATAAATAGCATGAATTAAAATGCTCTCTCTCCTTAATCCACAATTCAACCTATAAAGATCTCTCTTTCTCATAAATCAACTATTCTCTAATATATAACTTATCTCTGAAAGAATATCTCCTTCCTCTTCAATTAACTTTAAACAATTTCTAGATTACCTTCTTCAAAACAACCTATCCTTTGACTGTCAACTTGGTGTATTTATAAATAACAATACTAGCTAAAAATTCAAGCAACTTTTTCATGACTCTATAATCTTTTACAAACTTCAAACAAATCTCATCATGACTGTCAACACATCTATTTACCTCTTTTTGATAACTCAACAGACTGATTTATCTTTTTAAAATCTCTAATCCTTGACAAACTTAACAACTGTTTTGGTCTAACCTCCATACTATACATAGATAACAAATGCTCCAACCATTAGGCATAACCCTCTATCCCTTTCTAATCTCCTTAATATTAATCTCCCTGATGCTGTTCCTTGGACAAGATACCTCCCTCAATCCCTAGTAATGACATGAATCTATTTACCCATCTACTCCCTCTCAAAGCAACACCCAGTATTGTATTGACTCTGACATTGAACAAACTCCTCAGCTCTCTAACCCTCAATCCCAAAATTTTCACAATTGCTCTTGTTGTTTTTGCAGCCTTGCCATCTCTCTAATCCCAAAAAAAACATAATATTCTCTTTACTCCTACTATACTACTTATTACACCTCTCTTAACTACCACACCTTTAATTCAACCTTAATTACAAATAAATAACTCCTTGCTTTCTCAAAATAAAACCATTGATCATAACTCAATTAAATAAACCTCCACAAATACACCATAAAACCTGCAAAACCAAAAGTGGAACTTACCAAATTAAACCTGATGAACCCCAAAATCCATTCTGATAAGAGCATCAATAATTACTGAACAAACTCTAGAATAGCCCGATTTTCTATACCAACTCAGCCAAAAGTAAAAAAATAAAGAACATCCCTTCCACAGCAATATTGGCTTCAAGCATAGACTCTATTCTTCCACATACTGTTATACCCACCACTGTTACAACTGGCTAAAACAAATAATCAGTCTTAAAAAATGTATAAACTTTATAACCCATAACTACACTGCGAACCTAAAACACTTCACTTCTGGCTAAACCTATAACAATAGGCTAGACTTAAAACTACGTTACCAGCTTATTACACTAGTATCCATTACTACTCTTATCCTCCCTTCCAAGTTAAAGATTTGCCTCTAACTTGGAATTCCATATCTCTCCATATATGGTAAACATGGCTATTCAATCCCTTTCTAATCTCAAAGTTCAGTCCACCTCTTCAAACTTTCTCAATGGCTATGTTTACTCTTGTCTCCTCCTGGCCCTATATTTGGAACAACCTTAATTTGAATTTTTAATAACCTCTCCTCAAAGGCCTTTCCTGACACTTCAACTAATTTTTTGCTTGAATTTTTTGTTACTCCTTGATTAATGAATAACTTTGGTGGAACTTTCTTTGCTTTTTTTCTTTTTGTACTTTTTTTTGTTTTTAAATGTGATTGTCATCTTTTTTTTTACCTTGTAATTCTACTCTACTGTTGTTGTATATATCTTGCTGGATAGAATTTGCTTTGTTTTTAACTTGTACTTTTTTAAGCGGAAATAATTCTTTCCATGGTCTTGTGAGACTAGTCAGACTTTTGGTTTTGTAGTTCCTCAGGTCCATGGAAATCCTTCTCTCCATGTGCAGCAAGATAACTGCTGCAGTCCTCCATTCAATTGCACAAAGCCTGTCTGGATGCTATGGTTAAACTGAGATTGTACTGGGCACGACAGGTCATGTTTCATGCATACATATCTGCTGACCTCATCAAATCCAAACATAGTGAAAGATTTACAGCACGAGAAAGGAAATCTAAGATTCCCTCTCGGATTAGTTTAGCATAAGCATTCAGGTGGCAAGCGGGAATGGAAATCAAACCAGAAGCAGATAAAAATCAAACAGCAACTGAATGCGTCAAAAAAAAAAAGAAAGATCAGATGAAAAGGAAAGGAATGTGGAAAATCCATAATTACAGTGGCAAGTACAGAGGTCTTCTGCAACAACCTCATGTTGATCAGGATTTGACAAAGGAATGGTTAAGGGAAGGTGAATTAAAACCAAAAGCTGACAGGTTCATAATGGCTGCCCAGAACACTGGACTATATACACATTGGTGTACAAAGTCCATTAAACGTGGAAGAAACAAGTGTAGATTCTGTAAAAAAGTATTGGAAACAGGTACATACCTTGTTGCTAGGTGTGATACACTCATGGTAGAGAGCCTTTACAGTTAAAGGCACAGTAATATGGGAGTGTGTTACACTAGGGATTATGCAAAAACTACAATATAGAAGTATCCGAGAAGCATTGGAAACATGAATCACAAAGCATTACAGAGAAAGATGAAGTGTACATCATATGGGATCACTCATTACTATCAATTTAAAAAATAGATGCAAGAAAACCAGATATAGCAGTCCATGAAAAAAAGACAAAAGTAGCATTTATCACTGAAACTGCTATACCTATTAATTACAGTATCTCATGTACAGAGAGACACAAAGTCATAAAATACCAGGATTTGCAGGTAGAAACGTAATAGCTAAGAATGATACCCAGATGGTTCCAATAGTAATAAGAACAGTATGTCTAATAAAAAAGTTAAAAAAATGAACAAACACAGGAATCTGACTAGTTCCAAAGTCACCACCATAAGTGTTGAGGAAAAATAAAAAAACAGAGAAACTAGTAGTCTTAAAACCTCGCTGATGAGCTTAGTCACAATAATCCCCAAAAATCAACAAAACCAGGTAGTGCTCCAAAGCAACAAGCCTTTATTCATCACAGACCGGTGATCCTCAGTAACAAAAAATCAGAAATATTTGACAATGTTAAACACATCAGCTTTTATACACTTAGAAGTAGGTGTGGAAAATGTATATATTGTTTAATTTTAAACCAACCTGTTCAGGGCAAATAATATAAACCGGGCCGTAAACGTGCATTTTAGAACAGCAAGTACTCACACTCACATACTACTACTGATTAGTTCAAGCTAAATCGTACTTTAGGAAAACACTACTGTTGTTTGTCTGGTCAGGATAAAACAGACAAACAGTTGTGAGTTCGGGTCTATATTATATGTTCGATGTTTGAAAACGAATCAAATTTAAATGTTCAAAGTTTCAAACATCGAACATATAATAAAAAAAAAAAACAAACCCAAAACTAACAGCTATAGGCAGGGGGGGTTAGCCCCCCTGCACCCCCCCATATGGGGGGCTGTGCCCCAGCTCTTTAAATATACTAACTCCGAGACTGCACTACAGTGCAGTAAGAGAAATTTTCCCTTTACCGCACTATAGTGCGGTCTCGGAGTTGGTATATTTAAAGAGCGGGAGGTGTGGGTGGTACAGGGGGCTTGCCCCCTTGCCTACACTAGTCAGGTAAGTTCCGTTTTTTTTTTTTTTTTTTTTTATATGTTCGATGTTTGAAACTTCGAACATTTAAATTTGATTATTTAACGTTCAAAGTTTTCAAACTTCAAACATATAATGCAGATCAGTGGGTTCAGTTCAAGCAGCTTTATTACACACAAACACATCAGGAAAGAGGCTTTGTAGCTTAAACTTAGATAAACTTATAAACAGACTAACTACCCCACTCATACACGTTAACACTCTTGACTGTTCTCTCAAAATAGTACTGCTGCCCGCACATGCTCACTATTTATCTGCACGTGCCTACATCTGGAAATGCTTCTTAAAGGTACAAACACACACTCTGTTCTACATCCTCCCTCTTTGAGAAATGGCTAATACATGAATTGACAGTATTCAATGACATGCAATTACACAGATATGATCTTTTGATATGCAATTATACAGAATTAATTCTTTGACGTGCAATCATACAAAATCAGACACATATAAAACAATCATGTCCAAGTTGCTGTGTATTTTACACTTGGTCTAGAAATATGACCTGATTGTGTAACATAAAAATCAGAACTGGCTCTAGCAATGGGGACTGTCTTCAAAGAATGTTCAACTTTGGGGACAACTGGGACATCATCAGGAATGGAAATGGATACTGAGACATGTCCTTTGGTATGAACATCGTCAAGGTTGCTCTAAGATCTATTGTCTGTATCTTAGGTATGATGCTGCAATATCATTTCTGCTACAGGAAGAAGATGCCTGCAGTTTCTCTTGTATTCTATACCTTCAAATTGCACTAAATAGGATCTCGGCTCCGCACATATAAATCTCACTCGACCAATTCAATCAAAGCCTTTCGCCATTTGCATCCTCACTCCCCCGGATTCATGAAGCCCGGCGCATGTCTGGCGTAAGACTTGCACCGACTGTGTGGCGTAGATGTGGAGTAGACACGCCATATGCATATTAATGATGGCGTGCAGCCACCACAGACACGTGCATAGGAAATGTGCGTGAGTGCAAGGGGCATATCGAAGTTGCGCAGGGAGGCAATTCAATGTTGGCTTACGAGGAGCAACCTAAACTGCTGAATATTATATTCCACCAGCAATAGTAATCGTACATATCAGCGTCCATGGAGACTGAAACGTATGCAAAGCAGAGTCCCTGCAAACAGAAAATGAAGAGTCAAACACAAATGCACGGTAGGGAATAACAGGTCCCTACCCATGAACAAATGACAGGAAAACCGTGTGCCTGTAATCCAAAGTAGTGTTGATAGCTATACCATGTGGAAGTGAAACATATCAGATGTTAGCGCGCCACCAGTAGGTATGTCCAGTCCAACGGAGAGGGTCACCAGACGACCCATAATTTGAGGGAGGGAACATAGCTGTGCAGATGTGTCCATAACAAAATTCACAAGGAGAAATGTAGATATAGGTTGTGACTGTATGTCTGAATCATATCCCACAAGCCATGTAATAGTCACATACAAAAGGTATGTCCATATTTCACATACCAAATGTGATAGGAAATAGCATACGCATGTAAACGAAACAGAAGGAGCATATAAACGAGCCATAACAACACGGACACATGTAGGCCGAAAGGAAAAGTATGATCCGTACCGTCGATCAAGATTACCACCTGTCGCACTTTGAGAGCGACAGTCCCTCTGTGGGCAGATGTGTCCTGACACAAACATGTAAAACTGTCAAATGTCCAGAGAATATAGGACATAATTCCTCCGTAGACATCATGCAATAGTTGCATTAAACATATTTCACTGGACGTATAATACATAAATGTCATAACAAACAGAATAATATACCAAAATGCTACAAGAATAAGCTTAGATATAGGCAAGAATTGTAAGTTCTATCTGCCGAACTGACCGTGGGTATGTGTCGGCCTGTAAAATATGCTGTGTTCACCACCCTTACAAATGGCCAAAGTGGGACATGTTTGGTACAGACATCAGACTGTACAGGCCGACACATACCCACGGCCAGTACAAAGGACAGAACATAACTGTTTTGCCTACAGAAAAGCGTATTCCTGTAGCATTTTAGTTGCTTATTCTGTTTCTCATAACAGTCAGGTATTTCAGATACAGAATTAACTGTTTAATGCAACTATCACATAAAATATAAGAAATATGTTTGTCCTAAAATCTCAGGACATTTGCCATGTTGACAATTACATGTCAGGACACAACTGCCCAAAGAGGGACTGTCCCTCGCAAAGTGGGACAGGTGGTACCCTATGTCACACTGTGGCCAATTGAAAAGGTGGAAACACAACTGTTGACTGTGGGGAGGCAATGTCCACAACGGTCGGACATGTGTAAGGAATAGCTTGGACATAGGAAAAGGTGCCATCCTACCAATGAGTAGAACAGGCTGGCAAACTCTGGAAGTCAGCTGTATAATCCGAACGTGTATGTGACACAGTCGAACGGGTAGTACCCGGATACACCAACCAAGTAATGAAAGTGAAGTAAGGGCGTGTACCTATGTGCGTGAGGTATAGCATGTGTAAAGCAAACATGGCAGGGTAGTCCACACAACCATAAAGGTACCCGACACATGTAGGGTAGTCAGTGTGTAACTGTGGCCATGTCATGGGCCAACAACCAAAGTAGTGCTCTATGGGGTGTGAGTAATTTGCGTGTGAGGGGTGTGTGTTTAATGGTAAATTCCTCAAAGGCGATACTTGTGTCAAATGCAGAAAAGGTGAACCGGAGGTGTATGAGGGGACAGCGGGTGAAGTGGAAAGAAACACAACCTCATGTAGAAACAGCTGCAAGACAAGCAGACAGGCCATAGTGTAGAACACAATCCCACAAACATATCAATATGGAAATATGCAAGACAAATGTATAGATACGGCACCATCACATACCCACAGATGGGTCCTGATGGAACTGGCCATAACAAACGCAACACACCTGGATGCATAATAGCCTACCCAGCATACCCTCCACAACACACAACCTGCCACCATACCAGAACGTCCACCAAATCCAGCCATACTTGGTCCACTGGTTTGTTGCAGAAACAGCTACACACAGTGACCCCTACGCATATGTAGTAGGTATTGTCACCCTAGGCAGTGTCAGGATTGCAAACCATGTATCCCCTGCAGGTAAAACCCCCTGCACGTTTTCATGCAGCCACAAAAATCTTTGTTATCTAACTTGTTCTGGTTTTGACCAATTTTTGGGATATCACTCATGGGATGACCAACTTATGTAAATAGTAGAATGGGTATGACGACATGATGTTCAATCCAGTAGATATCTGGACACAAGTCAGAACGTGCAGTGGAGGTCCATGACACTGTCCAGCCCTAAGTGGGCATGCATAACCTACCACCCAGGATAAAATACCTTCCCGTGGCGCACGTGTCCAGACACGAATAGGAGGGAGAATATAATGCACACATTTGCAAAGTGGAAAATGGCATGAGGGCGAGGAAGACACTACATAAACAGGTCAACCCTGATCAAGTGTGAGGAACACTGACTATGTGCAGTCGTGACTGACCATACCTGTCAACCTGTGTGAGCAAGATATCTGGACAGAGCCATGAATATAAGTGAAACAAAGGTCCAAACTCAGGGACAATCTGTAAACATATCTCTTAGAAACATAGAATTTGATAGAATAACAGTTTGCACATTGGCATTAATGTCTGGAGTATGAAGTCTGAAACCCAACTGTCTGTCAGCACGTTCCAACTGCAGTCTTTAATGCTGAGCTACTGCCATGCCAGAACACAACAGCATATTACAGAGGTCCGTGCCATACCACTCAACTGTCCGGATATTCGAAGAATGACTAGGGTCACCACCTGTCCCACTTTGCGAGTAACAATCCCTCTGTAGGCAGTTGTGTCCTGTGAAAAAAATCAAGACATAGCAAATGTCCTGAGAGTTTATTTCCTAATTTACTTTAATAGTCACATAAAACGGTTATTTTATACATGAATCCTCAATATGTTATGTGAAGTAGCATAAGCAATTCAAATGTTACTAGAATAAGCTATCATATGTACAAAAAAGGTTAAAGTTCAGTACTATGCACGGCTGTAGGTATGTTTTGTCCTGGAAAATCAGACATCTCTACAGAACATGTCCCACTTTGGGCAGTCGAAAAGGTGGCAACCCTAAGAATGACCACAGGTTCGCCCCATAGTGTTGCTGACAATCTGCACCAGTGTGGTAAATAGCTGAGGACTGACATCACTAAATAATGAGAAATATCCTGAGTATAAGACTCCACAACCTGCAGAAAAGTCATGCTAATGCAAAACCTAGCATTCTATCAATGTTCTAAGCTTGTAAGAGCAATCGTTAAAATGTATCCCTAATTGACCCCCCATCGTGTAGGTTTTGTGCAGGTTCGGTGCTCTAAGAGGTTGAGAGGTATGGTCCGTACATATTTACAGGAACAGCCCTTCACACTTGTTTAATGTACAACTGCAAACCTGTAGTCACTTCATGTCCAAAAATAATAATCCCCGTATGACTGTATACAGGTAATAGTCAAATGTGAATGGGAACACCCCCTCACCGTGGAGTATGGACTATAACAACCCCACCCATAATATTTAATGCCAACAGAATAAGCTGCTGACAGGTGCCCAAACACCTGTGTCTATAAACACAGGTAAAACTTCAAAATAGGGAGATAATCCCTGTCCATATGCTTCATCTGACATTTGACCTCGGACAGGGAAGTTCCATTCACCAGGTGGACAAGCCTAAACCCAGATCACTACATGAACACCCTGACAATCAAAGACCTGTATGTGGCTGGACTATATGCCTTGGTGTTCTGCATATCCTCGGAGTGATTAACAATGCAGCCGGAGTCCACAGCAGTAGGCAATAGGGAATGCATAATATGTAGTACCGCTTTCTTCCCAGCAGGAGAATGGATGCCTGTGTCATAGGTGAAGCGGTGAGGCATATGTTGATGTAGCTAAGTACTATGGGTATGCATATCAATGAGAGAGAACACCAATAGAATAGTGGTTCCGGTATCCGGCCAACGTGAATGCAGTCCTGGTTGGCCTACGACCACTGCACATATAACTTGAAAGTGTAATGAAAGCGTTCGTGCAGTACACACATTTAAATATGTAAAGGTGAATGTGTGTTTCACAGTAGTCCGTAAACTGGAATAAGATATGTAACTGTTACAGTCAGAATTATGAAAATTCACGGAAGCACAATTATCTATGACGCACATGTAACCCACAATAAAGATATGCAAGTGTGCCTGCGCTTGTGTAATCTGCTCACTGAATAGAAAATGAATGGTGTTTCCCCACATTCTATGTACATGGCTCATACCTGTTAAACCCGTAAAGTACGAAACTGGACAAAGCCATGACAACAACTGGTACAAATAGGGACAATCCCCAGATATTGCCCTAACAAACATAGAAAGTGGATAGAATAACAGGTGTGTCACTAGCATAGATTCTCTGAAGGGTATGAAGTCGTAACCTGAAATGTTTGTCATTATTTACCAACATCAGTCATTAATGATATGCCACTAACTTGCCAGATAGACACAAGGTTATGAAAAACGGACCAAAGATAAGAGGCAAACAGCTGTACATGCAGTGGAAATCTGTACAGTTGAAAGGTATGATATGGAGATATATATACACATATATCCACAGACATAATCCAAAGCAAATTACGAGATGAGGAATGTACAGACATATGTATATATGTACATATATAAATCTATACACACACGATACATGAATAGATATATACACAACAAACATATGTCCCTGTACATATAACATATGTACATAAATAGGTCATGGTATAGCTAATATGGATAGACAGACAGACATGCATGAAAGGAGAATACACCGATGGTTTCCAAACCATTGCCCGGAAAGTACCAGTGTGACAGGGCCTGCAAGTTCTACACGTTAAACATGAATATAGGTGTCCTTTGCAGGACCCCAAAAATTGATCCTGTACGAAGTGCCAACTGTCATTGATGCAAAAAAAGTCACAACTACAACTATGATATAGATGTACATGCAACAGTAGCAGGTGCAAGGGTAATAACACATGGGTCGATTGAATGTATGATGTACGAGCTGATATCCGCAGAGTGAGGCGTGCTCAGAAGTGTCCTCACACTTTATTATCGCTCACATTAAACATGTCTAATGGGTACTGCGGAGTTGTGTCAGGTATGGGAATCATGGGTATGCAGAATTGGGCCAAGGTGTTGGTTGGCACAGATCTATTAGGTATGCCCCATGGGAGTGATTAATATACCTATGTGGGTATAGCACACGCCTACATTCTCCAAAAAGGTGCAACCCATGTACTGGATATTGTGTAAACCATTTGGGGAAAATGTAGGGACCTATATCAGTGTCATGTAGGCGATTATCATGGATGGACACGCGTACGCCCAAGATGGTAACCATACCTGACAGAATGTCAGAATAAGACAGCTGGACTAAGGCATAGTACACAACAGACAAATAGGGACTATATTAAATACACCTCAGACAAAGTCAGACCGTTGATAGAATAATTGCGTAGTCAGGAATACGAATGTTATGAGAGTTAGTAATCATGAAATAGAAATGTCAGTCATGATTAGCTAACCGCACAGTCCGTCATGGCTTGCCAGCAATCTACCAGAAAGGCACATTATCATGACAAATGTAACAGAATCATAGGTCAAACCCCAGGGCGTATACCCATAATGTGTACAAGTGAGAGGTATGAAGGTAACCCGTCCTAATGAAATGTACAGAACTAGTGATACTAGGTGGACAGGTGAGAAGAAAGACGTCAGGACAAATGACATGGAATGGATGCCTGTGTCATAGGTGAAGCGGTGAGGCATATGTTGATGTAGCTAAGTACTACGGGTATGCATATCAATGAGAGAGAACACCAATAGAATAGTGGTTCCGGTATCCGGCCAACGTGAATGCAGTCCTAGTTGGCCTACGACCACTGCACATATAACTTGACAGTGTAATGAAAGCATTCGTGCAGTACACACATTTAAATATGTAAAGGTGAATGTGTGTTTCGCAGTAGTCCGTAAACTGGAATACAGATATGTAACTGTTACAGTCAGAATTATGAAAGTTCACGGAAGCACAATTATCTATGACACACATGTAACCCACAATAAAGATATGCAAGTGTGCCTGCGCGTGTGTAATCTGCTCACTGAATAGAAAATGAATGGTGTTTTCCCCACGTTCTATGTACATGGCTCATACCTGTTAAACCCGTAAAGTACGAAACTGGACAAAGCAATGACAACAACTTATACAAATAGGGACAATCCCCAGATATTGCCCTAACAAACATAGAAAGTGGATAGAATAACAGGTGTGTCACTAGCATAGATTCTCTGAAGGGTATGAAGTCGTAACCTGAAATGTTTGTCATTATTTACCAACATCAGTCTTTAATGATATGCCACTAACTTGCCAGATAGACACAAGGTTATGAAAAACGGACCAAAGATAAGAGGCAAACAGCTGTACATGCAGCGGAAATCTGTACAGTTGAAAGGTATGATATGGAGATATATATATACATATATCCACAGACATAATCCAAACCAAATTACGAGATGAGGAATGTACAGACATATGTATATATGTACATATATAAATCTATACACACACGATACATGAATAGATATATACACAACAAACATATGTCCCTGTACATATAACATATGTACATAAATAGGTCATGGTATAGCTAATATGGATAGACAGACAGACATGCATGAAAGGAGAATACACCGATGGTTTCCAAACCATTGCCCGGAAAGTACCAGTGTGACAGGGCCTGCAAGTTCTACACGTTAAACATGAATATAGGTATCCTTTGCTGGACCCCAAAAATTGATCCTGTATGAAGTGCCAACTGTCATTGATGCAAAAGAAGTCACAACTACAACTACGATATAGATGTACATGCAACAGTAGCAGGTGCAAGGGTAATAACACATGGGTCGATTGAATGTATGATGTACGAGCTGATATCCGCAGAGTGAGGCGTGCTCAGAAGTGTCCTCACACTTTCTTATCGCTCACATTAAACATGTTTAATGGGTACTGTGGAGGTGTGTCAGGTATGGGAATCATGGGTATGCAGAATTGGGCCAAGGTGTTGGTTGGCACAGATCTATTAGGTACGCCCCATGGGAGTGATTAATATACCTATGTGGGTATAGCACACGCCTACATTCTCCAAAAAGGTGCAACCCATCTACTGGATATTGTGTAAACCATTGGGGGAAAACGTAGGGACCTATATCAGTGTCATGTAGGCGATTATCATGGATGGACACGCGTACGACCAAGATGGTAACCATACCTGCCAGAATGTCAGAATAAGACAGCTGGACTAAGGCATAGTACACGACAGACAAATAGGGACTATATTAAATATACCTCAGACAAAGTCAGACCATTGATAGAATAATTGCGTAGTCAGGAATACGAATGTTATGAGAGTTAGTAATCATGAAATAGAAATGTCAGTCATGATTAGCTAACCGCACAGTCCGTCATGGCTTGCCAGCAATCTACCAGAAAGGCACATTATCATGACAAATGTAACAGAATCATAGGTCAAACCCCAGGGCGTATACCCATAATGTGTACAGGTGAGAGGTATGAAGGTAACCCGTCCTAATGAAATGTACAGAACTAGTGATACTAGGTGGACAGGTGAGAAGAAAGACGCCAGGACAAATGACAAAACATGTACAAGTCATAAGCATGTTTGTCCACAAATGTGAATTACAATGTATGGCCTGTGAAAGTCAATGTGGAAGGTTAATAGACTCAAAAGACATGTGTCCCTCAGGGTGTCATGCAGTGTCACTGATACAGTGTCCAGTCCCCCATACTCGTACGTGAGCTCTGCCACTGACGGAAAGCGCATATACGGCGTACACATAAGGTACATGATGGAATAATTAGTGTGGATAAGCACCTGTTGGCCTGTGTGAGGAATATAACCCAGTGTGTGGGTGTGTCCTGCAATAGGAATGTAATGGTAACTGGCCTGTGATGGCACCATGTATTGTGTGTATTGGTGTGAGGAAATTAATGTCCAGTATCAGAAACATACCTCGCAACTGTACGAATGTGCAGATGTATGCCTCATATGTGTGGTGTGTTCCTCTCACAATCTGTACCTGTCTGCCAAATACCTGAGAACTGACATCATTAAATAATGATAAACATATGTGTTTAAGACCCCAAATCCCTCAGAAAGGTCATACTAATGCAAAACCTATAATACTGTCAACTATCTACGTTTTGTAAGAGCAATATGTAGAATCTGCCTCTATCTGTCCCCCATCATGTTAGGCTTTGTACAGATGTTTTGCACTAGGAGGTTGATAGGTATGATCTGAAACAGATACATGTCTGAGGAAACAGCATTATCGACTGCAAGATAACTCAGAAGGTATGAAAAGCGCTGAAGTAGGACATACCCACAGCCATGCATACACCACAAATAGACATAGCACACAGTAAAGCCTAGGCCATGATACATGAAGCTTCCGGCGTGTATGAATTGAATGAGAGTACAGCAAGGAAAGATGACTGCCAGGCTATTCAGCAAACACCTGCAGGGGCATGCAAGACTGCCCGTAACACGAACATTGCACGGACAATGTTGGGATTTGCAACATACCCCATTTGTATGTGTAAGCTATGCAAATGATGTAATGATAGGGTTGCCAACTTTCCAAATGCCCAAAGTGGGACATTTTTGCTACAAACATCAGATTTTGCAGGGCTAAACATACCCACGGCCAGTACAAAGGACAGAACTTCAGTTTTTTGCCTTAATAAAAGTCTATTCTTGTAGCATTTTAGTTCCTTATTCTGTTTCTTATAACATTTAGGTGTTTCAGATACAGAATAACTGTTTTATGCAACTATGACATAAAATATAGAAAATAGTTTTGCCCTAAACTCTCAGGACATTTGCCACTTTTCTCACATTTTTTGCTGAACACAACTGCCCAAAGAGGGACTGTCCCTTGCAAAGTGGGACAGGTGGCAACCCTACGTAATTACGCAATACATGAAACAGTAAGCTGTCCGTGCAAGAGCAGAGTTATGTGCAGAAATGTACCCGGATGTTATGCGACTAATGTTATGCACGTTGCTAAATGGAGCAATGACAGCTGCAAATACAGTATGAATACCGTCGAAGAAGCATGCCAATGTCCAAGTCCAAGGCCAGTGGCGGCTTTGTCCATTGGATATCAATGAACCAGTAGTTGTCCTCCCCAATCCCTGGTGTGGAAGCATAGCGCAGTGCCACAAGAACGTGCTGCACTTCAAAACAAGACATATGGATAATATACATACAAAATGTAGGTTTAGTTAGATGTTAGTACGCCATGAAGATGAATGGCAAGCTGGAGACAACATGGCTACTGCGTACTGGTACTTATGTGTGGAAGCGCTCTGTCAGAGATGTAACAAAGCATTTGCAGGCAATGTGAGCAAGTGAGGTTGAGGATAGTGAATCACAACATGTCATGCCATATGGGCCAAGCCTCTACAGTGTAGTGTAGGTTAAGGGGACTATTAGAGTAGAAGTTAGGTGACAATGTGAGTGTGTATGTACAAAACACTGTAACCTCACCAGAGCAGTGTCACATATGTGCTGTCAGTACTCAGTGGAAGAGACTTGTCATGAGCTATCCTAGGGAACGTCAGGAGACTGATGGCGTATGCCATGGATACCACCAATGTGACCTGCAAACCTGCCCACAGTGTGTCCGTGCCCATGCGCGCCAGTAAGCCCGAGTAAGCATGTGCGCGTGCGTGTTAGCCTGTGTGCATGTGTGGAAGAATGAGTAAGCTAGTGTGTGAATGGTGAAGCCCATGTAATGTCGTGTATGCGTTTGTAAGCATGTATACATGGGTATTACAGACATCACACACGTACTGCACACACAGACACACATGCTGCCAATACTACACACATCAGTGAAATGGCACATGGATGGAGACTACATCATCAGAAGTAACAGTGCTGTAAACTATGCTACAGTGATGGTCATAGCTGCAATGCATCATGCCTGCTGAAGTACACCTGGAAGTAACACACTGTGTGTTAACAGCATGCTAACATCAATACAATGGAATAAAGCCATCATGTGCAGCAGCACCAGGTTAGTCAGATCCTGCATCAATGTTACACATCACAGGTGGTGGCACAGGTGACATCATATGCACAGGGTGTGGTGTTAACATGTCCAGAGCTGTCATAGAGCCATCCAATGTACACATAGGTGTGTGTGTGTGTGAGGGACAACGGTTATTGCATGGCCCAGTGGTGGTGCAATGGGTGTGTGTATGTGATAGCCGTAACTGTTTGCGGTAAGTGTGTGTGTCTGCATATACACAGGTACAGCATGTGTCAGCCATATACAGGAGGTTGTGGGACAGTCACAGACCGTACCTGCCAGGACTGTAGAGATCCCCATTACTGGCTATGGACACCCCTCCATGCATCCAACACAACTCAGTCCTGCACCTGTCAATGTCTACACATACAGTCCTGGGATCTGTACCACAACCTGTGGATAAACATGCGTCTGTAATGTTAACCTGAGGTGCATAGAATTGACAGTTACTACAGACGGATATGAGCCATACTCACACTCCAATGTAATAAACACTGCTGACTGTTGCTGAGATCTGCATATGATCAGTCAAAGGTGCTGCACTAACATTGTTTCCTATGCCCGTGTAATACCCAGCAACACAATAACCGGTCACTACACATGTATAACCCATGATCACTGCAGCACACAGTATGTGCACTATCACAGAGCCATAGCAGATGTACATACATCCATGGTGCTCACGTACAGACAATGCAGCAGAGTCAAGAGTGATAATCCCAACATACATATCTATATACAATATACATATTTTATATATATATATATATATATATGTATATATATATATATATATATATATATATATATATATATATATATATATATATATATATAGCCATATACATACATATATAATATATATATATATATATATGTATAGAGATATATGTATATGTAGATAGATACATACACACACACACACACACACACACACACACACACACACACACACACACACACACACACACACACACACGTGGCAGGGTTGGGAGCAGAACATAAACTTAAGCACTGTACCAAACGACAGCATCACGCAGTTACAAAACGCGCTACCGTGATCAGTGGGTTGGGAGGGTGGCCTAATGGTTAAGGTGTTTGCCTCACAAACACAAGGTGCAGGGTTGAGAGTCTCTGGGGATAATGCATTGGGCTAAAATGGCTCGCAAGAGCAGTTAGCTTAGTACTAACCTATGAACCTATGAACCTATGAACATGATTCACACAGGCACACATCTAGCCTGCAGACAGCAGCATCAAAGGCAAGATGGATGTTATGGAGAGTGAATACTGTAAAAGCAATGTACTGTTGTCATGCAGCTGGAAACACACACACACACACACACACACACACACACACACACACACACACACACACACACACACACACACACACACACACACACACACTTGGCAGGGCTGGGAGTCAAACATACACCTAACTACCCTAACACACTACAGCATGACGCATTTACAGAATGCACTACTGAGATTACTAAGTACAGCAGTCCCAGAGGCAGTCATCTAGGTGCATGTCATCATCCACAAAGGCAAAGACGTCAGTAGCAAACTGCTGTGGTGTGCGGCATCTAAAAGCAAGACTGCATCCCCAGGCGGACGAGAGCATGCACGCGAACACACACACACACACACACACACACACACACACACACACACACACACACACACACACACTTGGCAGGGCTGGGAGTCAAACATACACCTTACTACCCTAACACACTACAGCATGACGCATTTACAGAATGCGCTACCGAGATTACTAAGGACAGCAGTCCCAGAGGCAGTCATCTAGGTGCGTGTCATCATCCACAAAGGCAAAGACAAAGACGTCGGTAGCAAACTGCTGTGGTGTGCGGCGTTTAAAAGCAAGACTGCATCCCCAGGCAGACGGGAGCATGCGCACGAACACACACACACACACACACACACACACACACACACACACACACACTTGGTAGGGCTGGGAGTTGAACATACACCTAACTACCTTAACATACTACAGCATGACGCATTTACAGAATGCGCTACCAAGATTACTGAACACAGCACTCCCAGAGGCATACTTCTAGGTGGGTGACATCATCCGCAAAGGCAAAGACGCCGATAGGGAATGTATGTGGTGTGAGGCATCTAAAAGCATTACTGTGTCCCCAGGCAGCTGGAAACACACACACACACACACACACACACACACACACACACACACACACACACACACACACACACACACACACTTGGTAGGGCTGGGAGTTGAACATACACCTAACTACCTTAACATACTACAGCATGACGCATTTACAGAATGCGCTACCAAGATTACTGAACACAGCACTCCCAGAGGCATACTTCTAGGTGGGTGACATCATCCGCAAAGGCAAGGACGCCGATAGGGAATGTATAGAGAGTGAGCAGTCTGAAAGCATATTACTGTCCCAAGGTAGACGTAGACAAACACATGGCAGTGGTGTGATCGGGGCAGCCAAATATCTATGGAGCACTACAACAACACTACATAGATACTGGATGCACCACAGACAGTACACCCTTCAAGACAGCAACCAGTGTGTTCAATGTAGGCATCCATCGTGACATTGAAAATGGACATCTGTTGCCTGGATGACCACCATCACTATACAGGATGTCAATGGCCATGCCCACTCGCTTAGTATCACACGTCTGTTTGGAATGTACTGTGTGTCCATCTACACAATGGCATACTGGGCATGCTCACACACTTAGCAGTTGCAAAGGGCCGCCTTGCATGCACACGGATTCCAAACATGGAAGGGCACAGTTTGGAATGTACTGTGTGTCCATCTACACAATGGAGTACTGGGCATGCTCACACACTTAGCAGTTGCAAAGGGCCATCTTGCATGCACACAGATTCTAAACACGGAAGGGCACAGTATGGTATTACTGTCCCCACATACATGAAGGCCACTCACATGTATTGACCAGTACATACTCAGGAGCTATCACAGATGTCTCAGGTGCATATCACAGAGGTACACACCACAATCTATAATGTAGCCCTCCGACATCACCATGTCATTGGACCAGCAATACACAGCCATACATTAACACAACACCATGTGACTCATGACTAGTGCACTGTACATAGGTCTACAGCAACTGTGCAGACTACACATGTACCGACAGGGTTCCATCATGTGTTATGCATTGCAATGATACCACTGTTCATAACCAGGTCAGCTCTACACATACCAGGGGCCCTGGGTCTTAAACAGCTGTGACAGATGACTGTCGCTGTACACCAACGAACACACATGTTTGGCTATGTCATACATGTAATTGCAGTGGATATGTGCATGGACCACACACACAACACATATGTACATAGCATAGCTTTTGCTGTCCTCCATGCAGACAAGTGGCTACAGCAATCATATGCACACAAATGGAAGGTGGGTCCATGGCTGTTGAATGCTAACAGTAGATGAGGCAGCAATGTTGACTGAGGACACATTCCCTCTGTACTAGTTACCTACGACACCCATCATATCATACAACAGTCCATGTGTTATGTATGTCAACACACATGTCCACCAATTGCAATGCATACAAACATGGCTACATGACAGGCATGAAGGACCAACACACATGTACAATCTGTAGTGTGCATGCAGCTACCATGCATGTACAGTAGCTGATGTAAGTAACTAATCTGTGCCTAACTACAACATGCAGTTGCAATGCAGCCCCATCACTGACACCTGTATATGGTGACATACTGACAGTACGGTAGGATGTACAGCAGGTATGGATGGATGTGTGTACATAAAGTGGTGATCCACCTGTGTAGATGGATGTTTGCCGGGGATGGCTCTCAGGTGTGTCACACGCCATCCTACCATTACATGTGCAAACAATACGCTATGTTACCGTTACTTGACGGTGGAGACATAAAATCTACACAGCAGTCAGGTGTCACCGACAGTACGTCACTTGACACCTGTAACACTTACATCCTCCCGTGTGCATATAGCAGCACAATTACCGAAGGTAGCATTGGTACACATAATGCGGCCAATACTGCTGCATGTCTGTCAGATGTATCATCATATAGCAGGCATATCATTCACAGTACTGCCATGTGTGTTTGCTTGTGTGACCATATATGCCACATATGGTGGGGAATACATCACAATTGTTACACACCCCTGTACACTGTTGTAGAGATCTGTACATACTGCAGTGTGGAAAGCATGATGTAGGCAGGTGTGGTGTGTGTATCACACACATCAGCTATCCATATGTGTATGACATTTGTGGTCTCCACAGTGTGTGTGTGTGTATGTATGTATGTATGGCTGTCTGGTGCATGGAGTGAGGGTGTATGCTACCATACAAAACACACAGGATCCCTAACCCCTCATGGTGATGCAGTCCACTACCCTGTTGATGCCATCGGTCTCAGCCGCACTGGCTACCTGTACATGTTCTTTATCTGTGTCGCGTCATGTGAGTTCACACTACTGTGACGGTGATAACCACATAGGCAAGGGTCCTCACCTCAACTCTATGGGGTGTGCGTTATAGTGTTGTTGACCCTGTGAGTGTGAGCATGTTCCTGTAATGTGACAGGGTATTACTGCTACACAGTGAGGCCTCATGCTATCAAGTGGCCTCTAACATTATCATTGGCCAGACCGCTGTGTACAACCCCTGCACCATGTCAACATACCTGTGATGTGACCTGGTATGGATATCACGTCTCTAGCCACTGTAGCCTATTAAACTGCCCACATGCTTCTGGATCAGTATATGTGTGGACATCTGTGTTATGTTAGACTTTCCAACAGTCAGGCTGAGCCTACGTCTAGCATGCTGATATTGCCATATGTGCCTGTGAGTACTCCACAGTTACACATGGGAGACTGCAAACAGTGCTACCTGTAGGCACATGCAAGTAGACCATAAGGAGGGAACCAGGGCATCATTACCAACATGCTATTACTGTTGTTACCGAGACACATACTGTGAACATATAACAATGCATGCTAAACCTGTACTACATGGTATGTCTGGTGCATGTCACCAGTACACAACTAATGTAATATACACGTCTCTCACTATTCACACACAACTAATGTAATATACACTTCTCTCACTATTCTTACACAACTAATGTAATATACACTTCTCACTATTCTGTACACCCTGTGCATCAGACCATTTGAGCATGTCCCTGCACCAATGGTGTGGATGACAGGGATGCGGCACAGGCTTCATCATATGCACAGGGTGATAATGTTTGCCAGGGGCATAGGCTGCACCAATGGATGACATCTTGTGTGTGGGTAAGGGCCAGTGATATGATTGGACATGTCTGTTCAGTATGCATGTGGGTGTTGTGGTGCCCTACAGATGTCTTTGCTGTGTGCCTGTATGTGTGCACACAGTTCTGCCATTTGTGAGGCCTACATGGGGTATTATTGACAGCTCCAGATTGTACAGACCAGGTTCTACAGCTCACTGTGTCCGGCCACGGCCACGTGACCTGTGCCTGCCAGGGGTTGCATGGGCACTACCAGGCGGAGGTACAGCTTGGCTACTGTCCGATGACACATGTCCACTGGAACCGTGTCCCCGTTGGGAATGTCCAGGGCCATGTCCATGTGGCCTGCTGTGTCCTGGTGTGGACAGCACAGCACCAGCTGCACTGCTACTGATACCGGCACTATGGGAGCAGGCATGTGAGGTGGCACGCTCATGTTGACCTGCACTAGGTGGTGCAGCTGGCCTACATCCACATGGCCTACGCCTCACTCCTACCAGATGTTCCAGCACAGACAGCTCATGCTCGTGGATTGCTATGCCATGGTCAAGGATTCCAAACATGTCACCCAATCGCCTGTCCAGAACATCAGCAATCTGCTGTTGAGCATTTGCCAATGCCTGGATGTTGTAATTTAGGGTACAGATAGCAGCCCTCTGCAGCCTCTGCCCTTCTCTGTTCTGCCGTTCAGCACGTGCCTGTGCCGCCATTACAGTCTGGAACATGCGTCTGGTGATACCAGCTACTGCACTCTGTCCTGCAGGTGCATGTCTGCCAGAGGTCCTCCTACGAGCAGCACTGGCCACATGCCTGTGTGGCACATCTGCAGTCATTACATTGACACCATGGTGTGTAGACACACCTTCTGTAGCCACCACACATTCCTGTTCCACGCTAACAGATTCTGACTGTCCTTCCTCTATGGCCACTGGTGATGCGGTATGTGTTGGCAGCAGAACTGTGTGCGGGGATGAGGGGGACATAGCTGGGATGGCAACCACTGGCACAGATTCAGCCCCTGACAAACATGCCTGTACCTCATGCATATGTTCATCACTGCTAGTATCTGTGGGGACACTAACATCAGATGGACCGCAGGAGGGTAACGCACCTACATCACCTGTGAATGCAAAGAAAGACTCTAAATTACAATAGACACACACACATACACACAGACACACACACACACACACAGACACACACACAGACACACAGACACACACACACACACACACACACACACACACACACACAGACACACACACAGACACACCATGCATGTGATTTGACAGATGGCATGCAGCATGCCTGTGATACGGCAGAGAGCATGCAGCTCAGACATTAATGGTGTTAGTAAGCATACCTCCCTGGGTTGCACACTACAACAAGCAGGTGTCATATCAGTAGCCATGCAGTTCACACAATCATGGTAGTTTGCATGCAACCCCGTGATACACCATGTGAACCAGAACAGGATAACAGTACACATGGCTGACGTGACCTTGACATGTAATCTGCTGACGTGTGCATTAACATGCATACATGTCTGACACAATGGTGTCCTGATACATGTACAGCATCGTAATGGGCATCACATTGCGGTATTGTCTGTATGCCCTACAGATAGAATGCATGTTTAGCAAATGTGCATGAGCATGGAAGGGTAGTGTGAGCCGTCTACATTGCTATACAGTGTGAAGTACAGACACTGTGCCATTGCATGGCATCATGAGGCATCTATATTGCTGTACAATGCATAATATGTACACATTGCATAGCCATAACTGCATGCATACCCATGACATAACTGTGGAGTGTGGCCCACAATGCTGAGGTGCATACACACCAAACCATGCTGTGTCAAGTGACAGGTCAGTGGAGGACCTACAGATGACACCCCTGCACAACAACTACAGGGTCTTAGCTGCCTGGCAACCATGTCCACACATAGTGGACATGTCAATTCACCATTTCCCACATGACATTGATGTACCACACACACGAGGTGCACAGCTAATGGTGATGTCCTACAGAAGCAAGGGAAATGTACAGCATCTGTGGCCTGATGTGGCGTCAATGTCTGTGGAAGCTGTACAGGTGACTACTGTCATGCTATGACACAGTCGTGATTTTCAACAGATCTTATATGGTAGACTTCAGTGACACCTCCACTAGCTGTACACAGGTTTTTAGGATGTCCAGTGTACCACATCAACTGTATAATAAGTCAACTAAGGCTATAATTGGACCATGTGTGGACAATGTGTAACAGCATGTGTACACATCACATCTACTGTGTGGCTACGTGTCTCTGGCCATCACCCATGGCCATGTGTGCACATATGTTGACCAAATGTGTGTGATGGCCATCTATTTCACATGTCTGTGTTGTCCCATATGACATACACCCATAGATGTCAGATATGTCACCATCCACAGGGCTATGCAGACAACGGGTTGTATGTTTGGTATGTGGGGTATGGGTCATGGGATAGTGTGACAATATTGCAGCCAGAACACTACGTGTCTGGGACATGTCAGATGGCACATCACAGTATGTGCACCCAATGCAGGGGCATATAACACAATGGTGACACCTGTGGGCTGCCCATATCACAGCTCACTGTGTGGTACTGTTTGCATACCACACATGTTGTTCCAATGCATACTACATATGCCTCCATTGTAGAACACCTCCACCATTGTATGCACAGCTGACCACACATGTAGCAATGACAACTACTGTGGTTTCAAGTCGGTGTATCATTTTGTTTGTATATATTGCACATGGGTGGCCTGTGTGAATGATGGGTGATGCAACCTATATATCGTGACTGGAACAAACAAAAATCAAGTGTGCAACTGTTAACTGGCCACATGGCAAATAGATCTATGCTTTAACATGCCTGATACTGATGACAATCTCACCTGCAACAGACTCATGTCTGTGCGGCACGCCAGAGGTACCTGTATAGGGGTGACACAGCAGTATGAATATTATCCCTGACTGTCTGACAGCCACAGGGTGCACTGTGCATGTTAACACATTCGCCTGTATAATAGCATATAATATGCACATGTGTGCATACACAGGGTAGCATACTGTAGTATGCAGCATGTGTGTCCACATACTTTGCATATGTTGTTACTTTACATAATGTGCAGTGACCCATGCAACTAAATGGGATATAATAGCCATATGTGCAGTACTGACTTACCAGGCAACTCCAGGCTCATTGGTTGGGAGACACCCACCTCCACGATGGCAGCTAGTGTGTGTGGATGCTGTTCTGAGGGTGTCCCCAGACTGGCCAGTAGCTCCTTGGTGTGTGTGAGTGGGGGCTGGGTTGGTGGCTTACCACCTGTTCCACCTTGTTCCCTGGCAATTGCAGTGGCATGCTGTTTTGCTTGTCATATCAAGTCCATGCAGTGTCTGCGCACCTGCTGGTAGGTGCGGTTATGGCCACCCACATCGTTCACCCTCCTGCGTAGAACCTGCCACAGGTCGTCCCACTGCTGGGCATACTGTGGCACATGGCTGAACAACACCTCATAGTTCACATTGAGGTACGGTATGAGGACATCATCCTCCTGGCGGCTGTACACTGGAAGGCGTGTACGAGGCATTATCTGTAAGACATAATGATGGTGACAGGTCACAGTTTCAGAGATGTACAGAGATACTGCTGCACATACATTTCTATGACATCTAGTACATCTGCACCGTAATCTTTGCAAATCATCATGACACTGACACGACTGACGTGTTTGTGTCACACACATGTAACACCCGTTATACATTGGATATCATCACCATACATGTGTGTCACCTCATTACAGTGTTTATACTCCATGTGAATGCTGTCTTGATGTGGGATGTCTATTTGTCTGCACTGGTGTTCTTACCTATCTGCACATGGCTGGATGTGTCCACGGTACTGCTGTTGACCTTGATGCTGTGTATATGTCACATATCAACACAGAAACAGCCTTAATGGACTTGAGCAGTGACAATGCACACATACGCATGGACACCTGTACATGTATGTGTTTTGCCATATACATCTACACAGCACTGTACAGCTGTTCAACATCCTGCCACGGATCGCCTGTGTTGCACATGTGATAGACATGGGACAATGGCTAGTCGGACGTCATTCACAGGGATGGTTATTAACCATAGCATGTACGGGCAAGGTTTCCTAGCTGTAACAGACAGCCAGTATGCCACCGCGAGGTGCATCTGTGCCACATTACTGATCCGGACAGTTGATACTACATCTACCATGCGGCCAGCACACCATGTATGACTGGGATGACATGTGCAGCTTTGATGGACAGGGTTGTATGGTTTGGTGGGAGCATGTCACATGTATGTCACAGGGATCTGTCCAGCATGTGGCGATCCTAGTATTAGGACGGTGGCTGTCCATGACGTATGTCTTTCAGATCAGGATATGGACATGTAGCATGTCCATCATCATGCTGTAGCAAATGTCTTTATGCAAGGTAGACAGCGTGCTGCATAGTGGAGGTGAGGATTGTGAAGGCTGGTATCGCCCAACCACGCATGGCCATTACCCCTTAAAGGTGATATGTGATCCAATATTGGTCACCCCAGTGCTGTATATGCCTGTCCAATGATCTCCGTGCTCATGGATGGCACCCTGTCATGACATGGGTACCTTGTATGACTACCCAAGGGGCCTGGAGATGTCACCAAGGCAGGGAGGTGTACTGCACAGCACCATCCCTTACACAGTGTCCATAATGTTGACCACAGCCTAGGTGGTAGTTAATGGGTACAGGAATGTTCACCTAGCAGTGACAATGCTGATATCATCCATCAGAATGTGCACATGTGTCACACACCCCACCCACACAGCCCATTCTGTATGTTGTTTACAACACTGACATAGTTATTCCTCATAGGGCATGGTCATTCACATTCTTACATACACAGATGCCTAACATTTGTCTGTGTGGTATGGGCTACAATGAGGGTGGAGTACAACACATTAACCCTGTTCTACTATAGCTGGCACTGGTGTGATATGCACATGTCACTCTGGCACCTTTTGTAGTTGTGAGTCTGTCAACAAGCCAATGGTAGAACACTCCTGTGATATACAAAGGTATTTGTAATCAAACATCCGTACTGTCTTGTACATCTGTACTGCTAACATCTACAGTGATAATGGTTCATGGACATGCACACCATACTCAACAGGGTTATAGTGCGGTGCCACCCATTATGACTGTCGTCACCACTTGTGGGTTGATACTATCCAACACCCTATCTGTATTGTATGGTCATGCTAGGCACTTGTTCAGAACTTGTGAGCATGTCATGAGCTACTGATTAATATAGCACCCATTCCACACCATTTCCCACAGGTACACTGGCTGTCCTAAAATTTCCAGCTTGCTTATGGTACAACAGCTGTTGTACACATGCAGCGCACATATCCTGTGAGACATGGTTGTATATACAGGCATGTCCAACTGTCACGTACCAGTGCTATTGACTGTCTATATGATGGATATGTTGTACATGTGGCAATAGAGCAACTGTCTCATGTACACATTCAATGCTCACCTCCCAACATACGACACTACAGCCTGTGGGGGATGCACTTATGCAGCCCTGCTGGGGGTAATGCTCTCACCAACCCTGACTGCACCTGACAGTCATGTGGGGATGTGTAACATTCGCAACACACCCCACTCATCATATAGTCTCACATGATCTCCACCACAGGCCACACATACGAGGACAACTTGTGCAGTACCTCTCCATACTCTGTGCAGGCACCAGAGGCAGCCCCCATCATGGAACACAACATCATCAACGTACAACCCACAGACTCATGTGTGCCTATCACATACAGCCAATAGGGTGTTATAACATACACAACACACCAGTCATAGGTGAGTCTGTAGGCGGTCACACTGCAGCTCCACACACCAGGCTACACAAGGCAATAGTCGCTTACATCTTGCTGTCGGGTAACTGGTTCTGCAACATATCCTATGCACCCATGCCACACCTCACCAGGTATGATGTGACTGTCATTCTCCATGTTAGTGTGACTGCCCTGAGATGCCACTTCACAGACTACGTGTGCAGTGACATGCAATAGCTCACCAGTGTTGTAGCCCTGAAGGTGTGGGCCTAGCCCTGGGGAGCATTATGCATTCATCCGGACCCGATACCACTGTACAATGACTGACTGTGTCACTTCAACAGTTGCCTATGCTTCTGCTGTCATTCCACAGGCATCTGGTATCTGTCCGCTTTGACTGACCTGGTCAAACACAATGCTTTGGCACAGATGACCTGCACCTGTCAGCCCTGGGAGTACAGATCACATGTAAGGCTCTTGCTGCTTCTATACTGCCTGTCTTGCACAGTTTCCAATAACAGTTACCGGCATAACGGGAACTGGAAGCAGGACATGGGGTCATGTGACACATTGCTTGCATCTTTCTCTGTGATGCACGCAAGCAAGGCACACCTAATAATGCACCACTCCAATATCTCTGCAGTGACTGGGACCTGCCTCTAGGCTCTGCAGAGCACACCTGCAATGACAGGTTATAGACAGACCATACCTTTCAGGCAAATACCTGGACCGGCACACCCACAGCTGAGGTTTCCCATATCCCACTATGTTGTACACACATCCTGGCTAGTTACTTAGCACAATGCATCAGAGGTGCTCCACGTGCAACTAACTGTGTCCGGAACCGCTATACACATTGTAACAAGCTACAGATTCAACAACATACCCCACGGTTACCAGACCTCATTTGTTGGTGTACTGGACAGTAGGGCTCAGACAGCTACTACTGATGTGTGACTGACACTACCCCACACTTAACTGGGATAGCCACTCATGTACCAACACATCCATGAGTCATAACCTCCACTCGGCTGGATCAACCCATACACACCACCTCCAAGACCAACATTAATCTTGACATGAACACTACCAACATGTGACTGGTGTTCCACACCGGGGGTTATCCCCTCATTGGTGGATTCCGAACATATGCTAATCAACCTTGTTAGCCACATCCTGGCACCACACCCTTCATGGCATACACAGTACATGAGTACTACAACACCTACTACAGACGTCTTATGACAGTGGTTGTTAATGTCATGACACCCGTGCAGATTGACAATGCACTTACAAATGCTGAAACATACCCCAGTGCACTTCATTGGCACGTACATGACTGCATGGATCATGCTATTCCACACAGAGCCATGATGGTACACACCAGATAACAGACGCCACGCTGGTGGTCAAGTTCCATGGACATAATGTACAACAACAGGTGGAGGCTGTTGCACAGTGGTGTACAATCCCATGGGTGGGGTAGCTCACTGGTCAGCCTCGGTAGGGCCATGGGATCCCTCATCACATACTCCAAGACTAGCTACGTAAACATTACTGCGACACTTTCCGGGGTGTACCACAAGGCATTATGGTGGTATGTCAGTAGTAGTTGGCAACACCCACATCTGCTCTCACATACAACAGTCACTCAGAAACATTACAGACCCAGGTGATGTTGGCAACATGCTGGTGGATGGATTCAATGCTAACATTACACACTCTCACTCACTACAGGGCCACAATCCATGCAGGAACATTGCAGTGTCCCTGCGGTCACACCTACACTATACTAACCTGCACTCTATATGTCCTGGGACACTGGCCCCATGTCACCTTCCAAAGTCCCAGGCTGTGATGTCCACAAACTTCTGAACGACATGTCTCCCCCCAGGCCACCATATTCAGTAATAGCCTTGTATCAGACATTGTGGCCCCTGAATGGCACACAGCAACATTTATCACACTCCACACAGGTGGCACCACAATGCACGAGTGGGACTGTAGTCCTACACACCTGACTGAACGTTTCTGCACAGCCATGGGGCACATCATCAAGGACGCCATTCACAGAGACATTGTTGGGCTCCGGTCCTTTGATGCCACCCGGGTTGGACTTGTTAGGGCCAGAGCATGGCCACTACACCTGGTGGACTCCTTTCATACAGTTACCAGGGTAGTTGATGATGGTACGGGAGTCCACACATCCTACAATGTCCTCTCATTGCCTTTCAGCACCGTTCTCCATTCTGGTATTGACAGCATACACATCCACCTGCACATCGTACCCTATGTCTCAGGATGTTATGCAATGTGGCTCATGGAGAGGACACACACAATGAGGGTAGCATACCATAGTACCTACTGCATTTCAGTTACATTTGCCATACCACAGTCCTCAGTCATTGGGCCCCTCATGTTCAGTATATGCTTCCCTGAGGTACAGGCTAGCACAGAGGGACTTTACCTGCCTAGCTTTACAACCCCCTGCATACAAAACACCATGACTGATCCACCAGCTGATACTCACTCCATCCATACGGGTGTCACTGTGACAGATACCTGATAGGAATATCATGGCCTCAAGCTGCATGACACAAGGTGCATGAACATCACCTTTGCATTACACCATTCACCCACTGACTATCACATAGGTGGTAGTCCCCTACATACATGTCACATTGTACATGTTTGAAGTACACACGTATGTCGCACCCACTCCTGTGGTTACCGCATTGCCACTGTGGCATGGATATCCTTCTATGTGGCCACACTTATCTGTACTGCGTGTGTAGCTGGTACATAGGCACCCATTGTACCTCTGAACTCAAGACTTCTACACACATTCAAGGGTACACCACCCCATTTAGGGTGTACCTTACACAACAGCTACAGCTTTACATACCACACCATTAACACGCCATGATGTTTATTGAGCTCCGACAGTTAAAGTATGCGGCTGAACTACGGACACCACGTCTGTACACATTTGCATACTACATACTCAGGCGTGACCTCTGCTGAACAGACAGGGCCCATGTCCACAACAATATTAATGGATATACTCCACATATGCGACATAAGCAAAAGTCACTGTGAGCAACATGCTCATGGATATGTGCACACACGCAACAATGAGTGGGATGTGCTTGAGGGTTACATTCCCAAACCGGTCACTCACCATGCTTTGGAACATGAGTCCTATGTACATCACACAGGGAAACTCAGTAACACTGTTCATGTGATACTTCCCTTGGTGGTTGGGAGACACATGTACGCCAGGGATCACTGCAGTGGCTGTACTGTGCAGAAGTGCAGGTAACACATGGCTCTGCTGTTCACAGGACACTACCCTAGAGAGGTGCCACTGGTGTGAACACTGTAGTTGTGCTTACACATAGACTTGCCAGACTGCATAGTACCCCACTATGAACCTGTGAAGCTATTACATGTCCTTTGTGCATGGTTACTTGGTAGCCCTTCCATTTAGATTACCTATCATGCTATTGCAATGTCCCGTGCCTACAAGCCATATGTATCCTGTTATTGTACATGCCAATAGACAATACCTTTGGTATGCATGATATGCCTGTTATGCTGTGTAGAATATCTGACATATCTACCTACAGTGCTATACATTACACATATTTCACATAGTATCCCATAATGCAAAACATACTTGCACAGCGGGACCACCTTAGACATGTCATTGTCGTTATCTGCCCATACACATGCCTACTGTGACAGTATATCAACATATACTATCCCCTGCTATGGCACGTACTTGTTGGTCATACCCTACCACTGATGGCGGGTTGTATGGAATTGTTCTGTTTAAAGCCCTCATGTAGCATCCCTTGAGGTGTCTGTGATGTGTACCTTGTGGCCTACTGCTGGACGCACAGTTTCTACATGCATTAGTATGCTCAGCAAGACATCACTGCATAAATACCTTTTCCCACTTTATGCATTGCGGACACTTTTAATTAATGCAAACCAGGCTATACATACAGTAAATAATTAATAAAAAACATGCTATACATAAACTTACATACCGAGTGTTCTACATACCTTGTTATCATTACGGACTTTTGTCTCTATCTCTCTCACACTGCTTAAACAGGTATTTTGTATGAGCATATGGTTTGAATGTCTAGCAAGTCATCCTTATATACGTCGATACCTGTAACATGTGGTTTCCTCCCGCCAACTGGTGTTCCTGAGTGACTAATTACTTGCATATCAGCTGTGCAGCTACTCCATTCACCAATTATGCGGCAACAGTGGGGTATAATTTAATTCTCCACTTGGGCGTTGCCCATTTGCCCTACCTTCGGGGAGACGGCCTGTATTGTGTTTTATGTGTAATTGCAACTGCTATGCATAGAGACAATTATACTTTGGATTCATGTCCCCCGTGGATTGTGTGTGACAGCTAGAGTATGTGGTTCAACA
Organism: Protopterus annectens; assembly: GCF_019279795.1. Taxonomy (NCBI): domain Eukaryota; kingdom Metazoa; phylum Chordata; order Ceratodontiformes; family Protopteridae; genus Protopterus; species Protopterus annectens. The sequence goes on along the minus strand of NC_056728.1, from coordinate 612,413,122 downwards.
TGTGGGTGTTCCTGTCATCCCAACGTCTGATAACGGACTATTGCAAACAAAACCTGTAACATCACCGTTTGTTCCATTATATAATGGCTGCAATTTTGCATGGCGCTTTTAATTGTATCTCTCACAAGGTATGTTGACGGTTCTGCAGATGTAATTGACTAACTGGATGTTTGTGCTGTTATTGCAGTCTGTATTGCTATAGTTCCTAGTGTGGGGGATGTCGGTGGGTGTACGTAGCATATACAGGTTTGTGGGGCTTGCATTTCTACATATTCCATATATATATGTGTGTGGGCTCCATCCCTAATTAAAGAGCTATCAGTTAGTAGACTTATGTTACGGGATTGTACATTGGGCCATTGTTAATTGGTTTCTATATAGTATGCAGGTGAGGTTGATACTTCCATACCTCTGGAATTGCAGCGATATGTAAAGGGATATGTCTAACTGACAGCTATCCCGTGTATTTCTGTCCCAGATATTTGCAGTCATTGCGGTTGTGTTGGTAACAGAACCTCTTTGCCATGGGTTGCCACCTTTTCATATGGCCATTGTTGGACACTTATGGACGACAGCGGTGTTTACAGGCCAACACATAGCCACGGTCAGTACACAGGTTAGCACATACTTTTATCCTCAATACATACCTATTGTGGGACTTTGGCTACTTATCATATTGCATGTAACATTTACGTTTATTACATACAGGCATAACTATTTAATGCAACTATTACATTATATATGGGACATATTAATGTCCTACAATCTCGGACATTTGCCCTTTGTAATGTTTTATGTCAAGACACTCCTGCCCAGGGAGGGGCTGTCCCTCCTAATGTGGGACAGGTGGTAACCGTATGCCTACGGCTAGCTATACCCACACCTACCATAATGATCTACCTCCGAGTTGGCACTAACAGACACATGATGCGGACACACACACACACATTACAGTCACAAGGAGATGCACATGGCACCCTCAACACACACATACACAGACTACGGCGCTCACAAACACAGTTGAACACAGTACCTACGTGGACTGCAACACCGGCAGCGGTAACTAAATGTCCCTTCATATCATCATACTATTACTCGCGGTTGTACTGTTCTGGTACTGTGTTCTTTCGGTCTTTCAGCCTCGTGGTTATGCATGTCGGTATGTTACACATTCCATAGTTGGCGGTATCCTATTTATTTGTACCTCTGAGGTGTTATGAATGTCGTTGACCTATCTATATATATTTGCAGATATTGCTGACTCCATATATATCAACATATATCACTCTATCGCCCTTTCTATCTGTATTATATATATGTATATATGTGTACATATATATATATATATATATATATATATATATATACACACATATCTGATGGGGAAAGTGACAGGCAACCTTTCATTGTGTACTTGTTGGTGTATACTGTTTCCTGGACTCCGCACATTTGTGTCTGTACCTGTCACATTACACACCTGCCATAGGTTAGGGTTACCAGCTGTCCCACTCTGCAAGGGACAGTCCCTCTTTGGGCAGTTGTGTCCTGCAAAATATTTGTGAACATGGAAATGTCCTGGGATTTTAGAATATACTTATTTCCTATAGTTTATGTAATAGTTGCATAAATCAGTTATTCTGTATCTGAACCACCTATATGTTCTAGAAACAGAATAAGTAAGTAAACATTACAAGAATGAGCTTTTATCTAGGCAAAACAGTGAAGTTCTGAATTTCGTACTGGCCGAGTGTATGTGTCGGCCTGCAGACATCTGATGTATGTCCCACATTGGTCATTTGAAGAGGTGGCAACCCTAATATAGGTACATCTTGCCTAGCAATAGTGTTAGGTGATTCTATACATGATTGCATGTTCTACACCTGGCAGTGGTCATTTTACCCTTCAGAGCAGGCACTATTAGTACAGGGGTGAATAATGCTGGTTTCACCTGTTCTGGACATCATTGTCCGTGATCTGCACGATATTCGGTGTAGCTTATCCCTGTTTCGCGCATATCCATATAGTCATATTTAAATGTCGCTTACCAGCAGTGGGCAATGCATATTCCCGGTAACATGTGCTAAACATGATCTGCTGACCTGCATCCGACATGCATTACTCGTGCCTTCGGGATTACGTTACATCCCTTGCAGGACGTGGGACCAGGAACATGCACAACGGTCACTGCATTTAACATATGGCCATCTGGGATTTGTACACGTGTTATGTCATTTTGTACGTGGAGTATACTATGGCTGTTACTCCATACTGCACTCACATGGGTAACTCAGTTAGTTTACATATTGATGAGTCCAGTTAATGGTATGTCCATGTGATGTTTACTGGATGTGCTCCGGCATTGGGTACATATATCTCAGTGAGCCACACACACGATACTGTGCTACACCTTCAAATGACCAAGGGTGGAGCATGCTGGGGTGACGAATACCTGTCAAGGGTACACCCCATGCCTTGACACAACATCCATGATTATATTATGTGGAGCCCCTCATTAACGCAGCAGGGACTCTGTGCTGAGTGTGTGCAGAACAGTGCTTACACACATGTGCTCCCACGATTGCCTCTGCTCCTCTATGCAACAGTTGGTTACTCGATGTTGTGGCGACAGTGGACACTGTTTGCCCCATTTGGTGTATGGCCTCTGACAGTCAGCCGTGAACCTACCGTTGTACCTGGGAACCTATACACACAGCACCACCATATGCTGATAGGCGCATGTACTGTTCAGGTGTTGACATTCCTGGTTCCTATAGCTGTTGTGTGTGCAATGTTTGAGGGCTGCCTATGTGGGATTCACACAGTGGGCCACCTACACATTACAATTTACAGGTGGTCATGCTTGTGTGCCATCCATTTTACTGTGTGTGCAGGTGGTGAGGTGTGTCAGTCCATAGGGGCCTACACTGTCAGAGTATGTGCTATACGTTCCCTCTTTACCAAGGCATAGGCATATTGGGCACACCTCCGTCTGCCTACTGGGGCTGGCACAGTGTGGTCATGGTCTGAATCCCTCTGTGGCTGTGATGGCCTTGGCAATTGCGGTGGGCTATGTGGGCCTTCACCATTTTGTCCCTGCTGCAGCTGTTTCCGCAGGATCATATTATTTAGCATGGCACATACTATGACAATGTGGGCACACATGCCTGGAGAGTACTGCAAGGCCCCACCAGATGTGTCCAAGCACCGGAACCATGATTTCAGCATCCCGAACACACGCTCTATGATGATTCTGGTTTGTGCGTGTGCCTCATTATGGCATTCTTGCATGGGTGTGTGTGCATTTCTGATGGGAGTCATCATCCACAGCTCCAGTGCATAGCCAGCATCCCACACAAGGTGGCCATGTGGGATGTCCCCCCTGACAAATACCTGATACAGCTGTGAGGCATGCCAGATATGGGAGTCATGGTAGCTTCCAGGGCTGCCAGCACACACATCCATGATAATGCCCTGGGCATTGCACATGACCTGGCAGTTGATGGAGTGGAATCTCTTGCGGTTTATGTAGCACCTACCATGCTCACCGGGTGGTGACTTGATTTGTATGTGCGTGCAGTCTATCGCACCCAGTACCACCGGGTAGTGTGCCACATGGTGGAAGTGATGCATATTGCTGGCCAACTCCTCCTGAGTTCAGGGGAAGTATATATGCTCATTGGCATGTTGTGACATGGCATCCAGGAACTGGTGTAGTACCCTGGATGCTGATGTCTTTGAGATCCCCATTATATCTCCTGTTGGCCTTTGAAAGGTACCTGTGGCTAGTATTTGCATGCTTACACATACCTTCATGTCCACTGGGATGGGTTCCCCTCTGTTATTTCTGGTTCTCAGGCGTGGCCGGCACAGCTCCACTATTTGCTGTAAGATGTCCCTGTCCACCCTGTAACGCTCTACTATCTCCAGATCATGTAGCCCCTGGTAGGTTACCCTTGGTCTGAACACTCTTCTCCTCCTCCAGGGCCTGCGGTGGTTGCCGGCATCATCCTCAACAACACCGTCAGTCTCTAACACATGCTGATGAATCACAGCTATGGCAGCTCCCAACATGTACATTTTAAAAGTTCCCCGTGTGTTTACACCTATGGTGCAGTGTTTGAGAATTCACAGGTGTGTGTAGGGTGCTTTCACACTTTATACTATTGTGCTGTGAACACCGATGATGTCATAGGGTGTGCATGTACGATCGTAGCTACAGGGTATCTTATGTGTTTTACTACCGGAACTACTACTGTGGTGCCTTTGGTGTTGAATTACATTTCACTGCCGTGGATTACCTCTTGACCTTCCCTTTACATTTCTGCATGTTCCACCTACCATTTTCTGGCATGCATCCAGCAGCCTGCTTTCATTTGTACTTTCCTAGACCTGGCGTATCTTGCATAATGTGTGCTATTGCCGGTCTACTGTTGGTTTGCTTTGCTCTGCTATGACAGATCTCCTATCTTTGCAATCCAATGCCTCCCCTCCTTTCTTTGCATTCCAATGCCTCTCCTATCCTGTTTTGCAGGTTTCTGTGAGCAGGCTTGACAGCTGCCATCGATTGGCTGCGGTGAGTTGATTGGTGTTGATTGCTCATTAGTACGCCAATTACCCTGCTTCGGCATTTTCTTTTCTTCCCCTGACCTTCCTGTTTGTGCTATTGTTCACGCCGCGTGCATCCGCTTACTGGGTTTTGTGCACGTTTTCATCCCCATACACATGCGCTTTTGGGCACCATGTGTGCTCTCAACTAAACTATTCTATACCTTTCTCCCCACCCCTGTCCTGCAGCTTTGCTTAGCAATGGCCAGGCCAGTTTGCATTGCTCCAATGTGCTTGCTGCTATGGTAGCATACCCCTCTGCTGATGTCATGTGTCTCCTCTGAGACACTCCTCGGTATTATAGCACTGCGCCATATGGTTCAACCTTCATCCAGCGGGACATTTGCGATTCAGTATTATCTGCCTCATTTGCATGGCATTGACTACTAATTCATAGTTACTGCGACGAACACTGTCGCAGAACCTTAGCAACCCTTGCACATTGGTTGTGGTGTTCCATGCCTACCATTGTGTATTATGGTGTAAACCTGCTTTGTATTACATTGCGATTTTATGACATTTTTATATATTTTATTTATGTTCCAGTTTGCGCACACATGCCTGCGGTTGTACTGTGCGTTACTGTGGACATGACATTAAATATTGTTTTTTAGGTGTTGTGCATCTTTTCTTATGCCATTGGCTGTGTATTTAGCCATTGGCATAAGTTAAATTTGTAATACATGAGTCTGGTCCGCTTCCATAGCTCCGATGTTCTGTTTGGGAAAATATAAACCGTGTTTTTTGGTTTACATTTCCGTGGGCTTACGCTACACCTGCACCACTTTGTGAATCACTATTTGCCTTCATTTGCATGGTGCGACACTGCGCATGGGGTGATTAGCATACCTATGCCGAGGGCTGCGCAGTTCTGGTGTAGGCCGGTAGTGCACGTAGTATTGGATCATACCTGAATCACTCGACGACCATATTTGGCGTGATTCCGCCTGGTGCAAGCTTCATGAATCCTGAGGACTGTCTCTCCTTCTTTTAATGGACAAAGAAATCTGCTCCTTTTATCATAGCTGGACGTCTGAGAAGAATGCTTTTTAAAAAGTTGGGCTTTGATTGCTCTGTTGTTTTTAGCATTAGGTACCAACAAACTACAACTGATAGGCAAGGTTGTTCTTGTTTGCCTAGACAGAAGTCTCTGAGCAGGCGAGCCAAGTAGGTTGTCACAGGGTATATTTATGAGATTAAGTAAATTCAAGAAGATATCAGTATTGCCTCACTTTGACCCCTCTAGTAACTGTTTTTCACTCTGTTCTGCACGTTCAGCAAGGCCATTTGACTGTGGGTATTCAAGACTACTAGTAATATGGATAAAGTCACACTCTTTTGCAAATCTCTGAAACAATTGACTGGTAAACTGGATACCATTGTCAGAAATAACTTTGTGTGGACCAGCATGGACTGAGAAATGATGATTCACCTTGGTAATAACAGCGCTGGACATTAGGTGAGGTAGCAAATCGATTTCAAACCAGTTTGAATACAAGTCTACTAACACTAAGTAATGCTGATTGTTCCACTCAAATACGTCACTGGATACTGATGATCAAGGTATTTCAGGAATTTGGCTTAGCTGAAGTGGCTCTTTTTGCAAATGCAGTTTAGTACTATTACATACTAACAAGAAGAAAGCACTTTATTAATGTCTTTTGATAGAGAAGGCCAAAAATCCTAGTCCTCTTGCCCTTCTTTTGGTAGAGTCGGAACCTGGGTGACCACAATGCAAAAATCTGAATGTATTCATGTTGTAAAGAAGGAGGAACAATAACTTTGAGACCTTTGAAAATAATACCATCTTTCATCAGCATCTTATCAATGTAGGAAAAGCAAAGTTGTGCTTCTGGCGGTACACAAGATGACTTTGATGGTCATCCTACATTGATGAAGTGGTTGAACATTTGCAAAACTGGATCAGTCTTTGTATGATCTCTCAGCTCTTCAAGTCTCATGGTAGAAAAATGATATGCTTCCATGACATCAAAGTAAAAATTCTCTGCATCAAGCTGTTCCGTGGCAGTTCTAGGTGATCTGGATAAGGAATCAGCCAGATAAAGAAGTTTACCTTTTGTATAGACCATTTTGAAAGTATACTTTTGTAATCTGAGCATAATTCTTTGTAGTCTTGCTGGAGCTGAATGCATAGGCTTCTTTAAAATGGTTGATGATCAGTTTCAATTTGGATAGCTCGACCATAAATATAATCACGGAATTTCGAACATGCAAACACAATTGCCAAAAGTTCCTTCTCAATTTGATAATACTGCATCTCAGTTTGAGTAAGAGCTCTAGATGCATAGGCAACAGGTCTGCCCTCTTGAAGAATAACTGCACCAAGGCCGTACTTTGAAGCATCACAGGAAAGAACTATTGGTTTGTGGGCACCATAGTACCTTAATTTAGAGAGGTTGACAATTTGCTGTTTGAGGTTATCAACTGCTCTCTGGTGTTGTTCTAATCATGACCAGGCAACATTTTTGCATGTCAGTGCTCTTAAAGGCACTGATAACTCACTAAATTCAGGGATACATTTACCCAAATAGTTAACCATACTAAGAAAATGCTGCAAATCTTGGACATTTGTCTGGAGCTGGCATTTCAAGAATGGCTTCTTGCTTGGAAGGATCTGGTCATAAGCCTTTACTGGTAAATAAATGACCTACATAAGTAACTTCTAGTAGTCTGAATTTAGACTTCAGAGGATTAAGCTTCAAGTTCACTTCACACACTCTGTCCAGATCTTTCCTGGGGTTTCTGTCAAGCTCAGCTTTACAATTGCCTCCAACAAGTAAATCATCAACTATTACTGCGCATGTATAGCCCAGACAAGTTTGCTCCTTTGCATACTGAAATACTTCACTAGCAAAATTTATTCCAAAAGACATCCTAAGGAATCTGTATCTACCAAACTGAGTACTGAATGTAGTCAGTAGTGAAGATTTGTGATCAAGTATTACTTGCCAAAATGAACTCTTTGCATCTAATACAGAAAAACAGTGGCATTTGGCATGAGGGTGGCAATCTCCTTGACTGTATGTATAGGATGATGAGGTCTCATTAATGCCTTGTTGAAGTCTCTTGCGTCAATGCATATTCTGATTTCATATGAATTTTGCTTATAAGCAGCTACCATGGAAGACACCCACTCAGTTGGTTCTGAGACTGTACAAATCATACCTTACTGCACCATTTTGTCTGACTGGACCTTGACTTTGTCCTGCATACCCACTGGAACTCTCCTTGCTGGTCTGACCACTTGACTTCCCTCTCGGTCTAATTTCATGGAGTACACAACTGAAAGTTTGTCTAGATTGTCATCAAAAACATCAGCATATTCTGAGAAAATAGTGTCACTGATGCTAGAACTGGGAGATGTGCTTACATGATGTACTTCTTTGATAAAAGAAAGCAGTTTCATTCTTAAACTGTCTATTATAATTAGAAGAACAAACACAAATACCAACCCTTTTTGGTAAAGAAGTCCCAGTAAAGAAAACCAAAAAATGAATCCATCAAGAAGCAGCTTAGTCTGTGAAAGCGCTTGTGCCATCGACAATAAAAGTTTTTTATTGAAACAGGCCATTTTGGAGTCCCTCTGTTTTGCTGGATTCATTTTTTGGTTTTCTTTACTGGGACTTCTTTACCAGAAAGGGTTGATATTTGTGTTTGCTCTGCTTATTACTACTTTTTTATATACCATACCCACTGGTGAAATGGCTGAAGGCTGTGATGACATCGTGGAACTGGATTATGCACCTGAAAAGATGCTGAAAGAGGCGAATGCCAAGGAGAGATTTTTGAATTCTGTGCGACATAAAGTCAACCCATTAATGGACTATGTAAGTAATATACATGAGACTGAGTCTTCTGCTATAGACATTGTCCTACTTAAACACAAATTACATAATCTTGAGAGACTTTTGTTTAAACTTAAGCTGAAATAGTATGAGAAATTCCATCTGGAGGTATGTGTTAAGGAAGAAGTAATCCATAGGGGCCATCATATTTTAAAGATGCCTGCTCAAACTGAGCCAGATGATGAATTGTTAACAGAATGGCAAAAAATTAATCTAAACTGCAGCTTGTCTTACTTGAGGTTAGATAATTAAGCTAGCAGACAAGGAGATTGAATGGATATTGCTGTCCCTGATACAAGCTTATGATGAACTGATAACTTTATTTTCTGCTGAAGTGCTATAGAATCATGTTATTCAATGTTTGATTCTGTTTCTGCATATGAGAGAAGACTCTTGCAAATTAAACAAAAGAAGTTATCTAGAGACAGAGATGACTTTATGAAAGGTAATGTTTTTCTCTGGTCAAGAATACAAAACAGACGGACTTCTACTTAGGGAGGGTTTTCATAGTTTAACTCTAATTCTGACACACCCTCTGATCTTCCATCTCCAGTTTATTTGGTTACCAATAATCCAGCCAGTCAGAGGCTGGATCATACATTCACACAAGCATTGACATCACCTACCACAAATGTAGCTGTTACCACTACTGAAGGCAAAGAGCTGGGACCACGCAGAAAAACTTTTCAAGTAACAGCACAAATACATTCAAATGGGAAGTTAGATTCCCTACTGCAAGAAGGATTAACACACAGCTCTAGTACATCAAAAGTCAATGGCACACACCACCCTTTAGTCCAGCAGAAGCTTCCATTCCCTTTACCTTGTAAGGAATGGAAGTTGGAAAAGCAGCTTACTCGCTCAAGGAGCCACAGCAGAAACAAAAGGAAACAAGAAGAGACCCACTTGAGTGCTCCCAGTACAAAGAAACCAGTAAGTTGACTGATGTTATTTTAAAACATTTAAATCTTTCTACATATCATCTTACAGAGTGTGAAAGAAGCATTTTATAAAAGGGACTTTCATTTATTCCTACACAAACTTCAGACTTCACTGAAGTTATATTTGATGTTAAATTGTTTGTAAGGAATTTAATGTTAAAGCTTATGTACAAGGATGAAAATGTAATGTCTGAGAACCAAGTTTATAATAATGCTGTTTTTATTTTAAAAAAAAAACAAGTATTTTTGTACCTGTGTTAAATCCTTTGGTTAGTGCATTTGAGAAACTATGTGTTGATGAAATGTATAGTATTTACAATCAATGCAAGGAATGTAAAATGCATTACAATTTAAGTAAGGATGAGTACAGTACTTTGAAAAAGTTAAAAGAAAATGATAAGATTGTAATTAAACCTGCAGACAAGGGGGGACCAATTGTTATAATGGCCACCATTTGGTGTAATGAAGCTATGAACAATATGCTAGCAGATAGAAAGTTTATTTGACTATTAATCAAAAAAAGAGTTGAATCCATGAAGTTAGCTATCACGCATTCATTGAAAAAGTTATATCTAGCGTAAATGATACATAAGAATTTGTTACATTATTTTATGGTTATAGACCTACTACTGCCTATAATACAAGGTCTTCCGAAAGTTCATAAAAATGCACAAAACCCCCTGTGTGCACTATTGTGGCAGGACACAATTGGTTGACAGAGTCCCTCTCTATTTATCTGGAAAAAACTTTGAGACCATTGTTAAATAAGAATATGGTTATTTTGAGGGACACTGAGCATTTTCTGAACAATTTGTTTGCTTTTTTAGATGCTAATACTGGTAAAATTTTCATGCATGAATTTATTTTTGTCACTATGGATGTCACCTCCTTATTCACTGTTATACCTAATGATGAAGGGGTCTTGAAGGTTGAACAGTTTTTGCACACTTTAACTTGGGAGAGATGGAAATCTCTGTTGTTTATACTATATTGAGAATAGTGTTGGAAAATAATGTTTTTGTATTTAATAATTCCATCTATTGGCAGCTTCATGGCATAGCTATTGGCACTTCGTATGCCAATAGCTACGCCAACACTGTGATGGTTATGTGAGAAATGGAGCATATACTTCAGGGACCCTACTCCAGATGTATACTTTTTATAGAAGTTTTGTTGACGAGTTGTTTTTTCTGTGGGTAGGTACTAAACAGCAGTTAATAGAGTATGAGGTGTATGTAAATAATACGACTAATTATTTATGTTTTTCTATGAATGCATCAACACACAGTATGAATTTTCTTGATGTTACTGTTTAAGTAGATGGGAATGGCTCCAGTTTTACTGAATTGTATAAGTAACCATGCCATGTTAACCATCTTTTGTATAGGCATAGTATGAACCCCACCCCACCCACATTTTTAGTAATGTGGTTGTAAATCAAGCCTTTAGAGCCTCCAGGTTAAATATACGTGAAAAGGAATTTGAAGAGCAGGTAGAAACTACACAGCATTGTTTAAGGATGGGAGGTAATAGTGACTGAGAAATAGTTGAAAATGTAGAGAGGGTTAAAAGCTTCAGGAAGACCACAGCTAAACCTTATTTTTCAAAACCTGCATCAGACAGAGTAATGTATAATAGGAACAAACAGTGTAAACTGAGGGTACCATTACATAATTCTAGTAATGTTTCCATGTGCATGAATGTTGTTAGAAAAGACTGGAAAGTCCTCATAACAGACAAGGATATTTCCAGAGTGATAGAGCCTCCCCCCTGGTTTGTATTTAGGAACATGAAATTCTTAAAAATGACCTTATGTTACTCAAGGAATAAACATGAATATAGCAGTAATGCCACTTTAGCATGTGGCACTTGTAGTGTATGCACTTACATTGACAGCAGTTCTACTTTCACACACCTTGACCAGGATAGACTATATAAGTTCAAAGTTGTTGCCACTTGTAGCACCTCCCACATTCTTTACTTGGCCCACTGTTTATTATGTTCAAAATTTTATATAAGCAGGATGGATAGAATGCTTAGAGAAAGAATAAAGGAACATCTGTATCATATTAGCAAAGGGAATAAAACCAATGTCCTTGCAAAATATGTCATTACCAGTGGTGCTGATCATACTTTTAAGTTTTTGGTTATAGGGGGGGTGCAGAAGATAATAAGAGGAGGTGACATCAGGAATAATCTTTTTTGAATGCTACCTGTTGTTTGTAATCCTAACTTTCTTTGTAATTAATCATGTAATTAAACTTTGTATTGTGGAGCTTTTCTCCCCGGGCCTCCACTGAAAACAGGCTTCCCAAGCCCAGTGGACCTCCCCAGTCATCAAACTGGAATAAATAAATAAATAAATAGTACTGAGCAACTTGAGTCTAAGTGGATCATTAGACGGAGAGGTGATAATGGGTATGGACTCAATGATGTGGTCTCTATAAAAACCTAATATAAAATTTAGGAACCTAAGACATTGAATGTTTTTTGCCTTTGTATTATTGTGTTTATATATATATATATATATATATATATATATATATATATATATATATATATATATATATATATATATATATATATACATATATATATTTGTTACATATGCATTTTTATGAATGTATTATGATTTCTGTACTTAGGTGCTATGCATGCTATGCATATGCTTTTATGAGACTGTTTGTTTAAATAATTTGAGTGCCTTGATGTCACATGATTCATTAAGGGAGGTAGTATATAGTATTTAAACTGAGTTTTTTAGTTTGATAGACATTACCTGAAGAAGCAGCTTAGTCTGTGCAAGTGCTTGTGGTGTCGACAATAAACGTTTTTTATTGAAACAGGACATTTTGGAGTCCCTCTGTCTTGCCGGATTCGTTTTTTGTCTGTGATAATTAATAATGACTGCCCAGGTGGTCTAACTACATAAAACTGCAAGCTGTAACTATTCCCAGCTGAATAGCATGAATGCAATACTGAGCCTTCAGTTTGAATCTCTTCACCTCCATAAGCAATAAGCTTCATACAATTAGCGAAATTAAGTTGCTCACGAGCTCTCACTTTAGCAAATGTTTCTGCTGACATTATATTACACTTTGAACCAATGTCCACTTTGAGCTCCATGGGTTTACCATTGATCAGGACAGTACAGATAGACTTCATTTTTTGCCAGCAAATCTACTGCATTAACCTTTTCACTGACCACTGATACACCATCTACATAGAAAGTAGGGTTGCAGCCTTTTATATGATCAACTTGCTTTTTTGAGTGACTTTTCTTAATAACTGAATGAGGTTTGCTTGATTTACAAAACTTTTGAAAGGGGTTCCATTTTTTACACTTGTGGCATTACTAACCAAATGCTAAGCACTTCTCTCTTTTTGACTCATGGTTGGCTCCACAATTACAGCAGTTAACAATAGACTTGACTTGGGTTTTGCTGACTCACCCTTATACTGCACTGAGCATGTCTGTTTTGCTGAGATAGTCTTAGAACTTGTTAGAAAGTTACAGCTTCTCTAAGGGTATCCTGCATGGGTTGCAGCTGGGATGTGCTTAGGCCTGCTCACCATGTACTGCATGCTGTCTATGTTTGCTTTAGATGATGTTGAAACTATGCTCTTATCACTTGCAAGCATACTTGTGTGCCTTTCTGTGAGCTCATGGATTTGACAAATCTCTATGGCTTTGCTTAATGTTAAATCACTGTCATAAAGGAAAATCTTTCTTACAGCAGCATTATTAACATCACACAGAAGCCTGTCCTTTATTAACTCATTTTTCAAAACACCAAATCTGCATGTTTTAGCCTTATTTCTCAAGTCAGTGATATAAGCTGCAAAATTTTCATCTAGCTTTTGGTCTCTTGTATAAAATAAGTGCTTCTCTAATGTAACATTTGTCTGTGTGTTGCACATTTCTCTAAATTTACATTTCAAGCACTCTGGGTCCCCCCTTGATTCAGCCACTACAACAATATTGTGGCTTTCCCCTTCTCCTGCATATACTTCTGGTGCATACACAAATTAATGCTCTCTTTCAATGGCCTCTGACCCAGATAAGTTAAGCAAAATGAATGTCCTTGTATGTGCATCTTTGTCAGAAAAATATGCTTGTATGATAATATCATATTCCTGCTCAAATACTCTCCAATTCTCTTCTATATTATGATCAAACAAAAGTGGACTGGGACTGTGAAATGTCTCTACCATATCAATACACAGTAGTGAAGGTGCTTAAAATTCTGTATGGACATATACACATATAAATATATCAGAACTTTATGCCCAAACTTATAATTATGCCCAATAGCACAACATACTCTGAAGCAACTGGACTTTGCCAGATAAGTCTCTGTAGTACAAGAATGCAAAATCACTCCTTGTCAGTGTAAGAAATACTTCAAAATGACTGTACTTTTGAATATACTGTATGCAGCATAAAAAGCTCAGAGTAATAAGCACTTTGAAATGAATGCACTTTGAAAATAAATTGTACACAACACAGAAACTTTTCAAAATGGCTGTACTTTGTGAAATAACTCTTTACAGTGTAAGAAACACTTTGAAATGGCAGCACTCTGCAAATAAATGTATACAACACAAGAAACTTTTCAAAATGGCTGTATTTTGACTGCACTTTGCAATATAACTGTACTTTGCACACAGCAAACTCTTTGAAATAATTGTACTGTAATGAAACACACACTCTGCTAAATACTTTGCACACTCAGAGATACTTTGAACAACTCTAGTTATGCTTTGAATGGCTTCTGTCAATGCAAAATAGTAATTTGTGCCCAATCACAGTCTTTTACTCAAAAACATGCAGTTGCCTTGCTTTTTAAGCTTAATTTGCCCTTTTAATGTGCTTGTTATGCTGAGTTAATCTCTTAACATGCTCATTATACTTTTCTTGTGCTCATTTTACTTTAAAAATGCTTGCTATGAAACCATAGGTAATTCTGAGCCCCATATGAATATTTCTGCTCGTTTTATCAAATATCATAGTTTTGAACATTATGGTTAATTAATAATGCATTTCAAGCCTTTTGTTTGATTAATAATGCATTTTGTGCTACTTGTTTGATTAATAATGTGTTTTGTGCCTTACAAATGCTATGTTTCATTGTCTTTGCAAAATCAATCATCTGTGCAAGGTTTGGTTACCTTGCATTTGTTTCTGGCCCTTATTGAACGTTTGAGCTCTGTTTTCCTCTACCAGCTCAATCTTTGCTCACTTTCAATTCTGCACCTCATGGCTTGAAGAAGTTGTTCTATTAATCCTGGTTCTGACACCATGTCACTTGTCCGGTCAGGATAAAACAGATGAGCGGTTGTGGGTTCAGTTCAATCAGCTTTATTACACACAAACACATCAGGAATGAGGCTTTGTAACTTAAACTTAAATAACCTTATAAACAGACTGACTACCACACTCATACATGTTAGCACTCTGGCTGTTCCCCCAAAATAGCACTGCTGCCTGCACGTGCTCAGTATTTATATGCACATGCCTACATTTGGAAATGCTTCTTAAAGTTACACACGCTGTGTTCTACAACTACCTATCTATTTGGAACCCACATTTCCAAATTAGATATTAAGAAAAGCATAACATGCACATAAAAATACTTACTTTTAACTAAAATTGCTTTTGGTAACTAATGCAATAAAGCCATCATCAGGTCAGTAACAAGAACTAAAATCATATACACAGGTAGATAAATAAAAAAGAGTTAACTAGATTGATACAAGAAAAAAAACACATAGCTATCTAACCATAAACATTATCTAACTAGAGCACTATAAATATAAATATATATATGTTGAATAATATCTAATATGTATTAGTGTGCAGATAAATTATTCATAGCTCAGAAAAAAAATACTATTTAGAAAAAATAATTTCAGAAAAAATGTATTTATAGCTTTGAAACAATGTCAGTGCTTTGCAGTTAAAAAAAAATGTCATGACAGTTTTCATTTGTACAGCCATAAAAACGTGTATATTCAATGAAAACCAGTAGAAAAAACAAACAGAATAATGGATGAAGTAAACTAGTGATGAATAAAAGTGTGCAGGCATGTGCATGACTTGTACCAGTATGCTAAATGGGGGAATTACACCAATACTTCATGCTAGTACTTCAAAAAATCCCTGGAAACACCTTTACCGATTGTATGTAAATTCAACACACTGTTAATAGAGCAATAGTAAAGTCCTAGTTTCTGGTTTTCTGAACATATATAATTTCAATTGCCAGCATAATTATTTTTACTCCAAAGCACCATTGATGTCCCCTTCAAGCTCATCCATCTCCACCCAGTACAGGATGATAAATTTAAAACCAGAATGTCTGGGGTGTTCTAATAAGTGTTTGGATAAGGGGTTCTTCTGGCATTTACATCTGATGTCAGAAAGATGACCTGAGATCCTTCTTTTCATTTTATTCATAGTCTTACTCACATTCTATTTCAGTTTATTCATAGTCTTATCCATATCCTTTTTAATAAAAATGAACCTACAATGATATTTAGATATACTACCAATATATGCAACTCTGTATGAATTGCAGGAAAAGTCAATTCAGGGTACATTGTGGGTGCTGCAAAGAGCAGTTTAGGCTAACATCAAAGAGTGAAAAAATACTGATTTCATGAATTTTAATTATACCTTGACTTAGGAATGGGGCCCAATGCCATCATGGTATTAAAACCCCAAAAGATTTGGAAAAAATTATACTGAATGAAGCATCCTGGGGTAATTATTATGGCCCATAGAAGCAGTGTTCTTGGCCTTAGCAAGTGCAATGAGGACCTGGTTTCTAGTGAGAGTTGGTGGAAAAATGGTGAAGGGTATTTACTGAGGGGTGACAGCGGGATGATGGGGGGTTTGGGGAAATTGAAGATAAATTTATTGGCCAGCAGATTTGCTATATGCCCTGGCTCCATTTAGGTGGCTCTATTCACCATTAGCTTGTGAACATAACTGAAGGAAGCTTTATGGTTGTCCTTGGCTTGGGAGACTATTTGTATTTCCAGTATGCCTTTAGTAGACTTGACTAGTCCTCTGAGTTACTTGTTCAGATTGATGAAGGAGTTTTTACCTTGTGGGCAATACCCTTCCTGTTTTTGGGCATGATTTTATTTCTTTTGTTATACAACCTATTTATGCTGAGATTTTACCAGACTGGCTTCTTTTTGGAAGTTGTCAGATTTTTATTTTGGGGAGGTACAGCTGTCACTTTGTAGCTATTTACATAATTATACAGGGTTTCTTTGAGCAATTCTGCATAGGCAGCTGTGTTCTTAGGATTTGAAGGGGCTTGAAATTTTGCTAGGCTGTCACTTAGTAGGAGGTAGTTAGGCCTGGAATAGTTTTAAATGTTCTAGGATTAACTGGGGTTCTGGTTGTAATACTTATTTCAAAGGAAACAGCTTTGTGGTCCAATCTGACAAATGAGGACTTGCAGTATGGAAGTGCATCTTTTACCCATGTTTGTGAGGACCACATCAAGAATATTTGTGGCTTGGTGGTTGTGCAAACTACTTATTCAAGGGTGTTGGTGTTTGTATTTACAAACTCCATGAATTTCTGGACCTACATGTTTGAGGTCACATATGAGTCTCTGTTAATGTTGATGTAGTTAGCGTTGCCCATGAATATTGTGTTGGGTTGAATGTAGAGTGTCTTTAGTATGTTCAAGTACATGAACTGAGCTTTCTTGATCACAGAATGAGACCTATAGCATGCAAGGATATGACATGGGACTTTTCTTATGGTAAGACGGCATGGAGAAGCTCATGTGTCATATGTTTGACCTGCCTTGAGGTGTGTTTGTGTTACATGCAAATTGAGACTCCTGTACATTTAGACCCTACCTGTGTAGCAGATAGTCTAAATGAGTGGAAAGCTTTATAGCTTTGCACTGCCAGGGTGGCCAATGTAACTTTAAACCAAGTCTTAATAACTTAATTGGTGTCTATATTCTCCAGGATGAGGATAGCTTGCAGGGGGTGGAGTTTCCTGTTTAGACTCCGGACATTGAGCAGTAACAGCTTTAGATTATTTTGAGTATGCTTATTTATGTCAGTAGGTTTATCAGGGTGGCATTGCCTAAAAAGGTACTACAGGGCGGACAAGGTTTTGGCCAATATTCAAAACCTTGGAGGGCAGGTGCAGTCCATCCATGGCAAACAGCATGGTCTGTCTGCCATTTACTCCAAAGCAGAAAAATACTACACTCCCTTGGAGTGATCTCAAATATGAACACTGATATGTTTGTTGTAAATGTTTTGGGATATGGTCGCCTTTAATGTCCTTAAGAAGTAATGAAAAGCATTAGATTTGCGTTTTTTTTTTCAGTATACTACTTGTTTGTTTTGTTTGAGTCATGTGCATACATTGCTGACACCAACATATAATTTGGACTGATGTGTAAGGTGTCAAATTGTGAACTCTAGCATTCATATATAACCTGTGTTCATTGTAAGGTTAAAGTGTGTTGAATCTACGGTATGATCATTCATGAATACATTGAAAAGCAGAGGTCATAAAAAATGAGCCGTAAGACACACCAGTGTTAATGTGTCTTGTTTCAGAAAGTATGTTTTTACAGTCTCTTTTGCACATTTTATTCTTTAGGCAGTCTTTGTACCATAAGATTGAGTTTCCTCCAAAGTGCGGTTCATTGAGTTCATGTTGGAGTAAACTAAGATTCACAGTCTCCAAGATGCAAGTGATATCAATGCATTCACAGGTAGATATGAAGCATTACTCATATTGCTATAAATGGAGGTGGTAGGATGTTGAGCTCCAAGGGTGCTGAAGCTGAGAAACCACACTGTTGATCAGAAAGACATACATAGTATTTATGTGTGTTAGCATATTCTTATAAAAGAGACTTTCAAACATTGTTGTAATAAGACATAGACTGGGGTGGGATAATAATCTATAGGCTGAGTGGATTAGGACACTTTGGGTAGGGAAATGATAAAGCAGTGCTTGGAGCACAGAGAGGTGTATCTGATGTGGGTGAGAGTTTTCTAATGTGTTTAAGTAGTTTTGTACTTTATACTGATAATAATTTTAGGAGGGTAGGGTGTGTGTACTGCATGTGGCTCCTACATGTTACATTTAGCTCTTTGGTTTAATTAGTTGTAATAGTTTTAACATAGAAATTGACCTTGAAGGTGAATAGAGAGTACACCTGTGCTTAGGTATCTTCATCAATATTAAGAGGGTTGCGTTTTACAGGAGGTAGATTACTCGATATTTCTTTTAGCGAGGACAAGAGGAAGTTTTGATGTTGATGATAAAGTTAATATCATTGCAGGGGTTCTTTGTTTTATTGGCTGTGGTGTCAGTAATATGACCAGTTAGCTGTCCTGTTTCCCTCTGGAATACTGTTGATTCTGAAGTATTACATTTATTTTGTAATAAGTGCAGGATTTTGGACATGTTTGTGTCTATTATCAAACTGCATTGCCATGGAAAGTCTGAAGAAAAATTATGTTGCTGGAATTAATCTTCTTCGATCTCCAGGCTAAGCCTATTGCTTATTTCTTTACTAATTTTTTCAGATACCAATGAAGATTGTTTTGCTCTGAGGTAGAGCTAGCTACCTGGTGGTGTGAACCTTGACTATAGATGATTGTCACTGTTGAAATGACACCCCGACATCATGTGTAAAAACGGGAAAGGGGCCATGGATAAATGTATGGATGAGGATTGATTTGCTCTCAGTCATCTCCTACTCTTAGAAATAAGGATGATTTGTATGTGTGATATTGTAGTTTTAAAGACTGGTGCTACAACTTCTGGGTTAGTTTGAGAGTAAAGAGGTGCATGGTCAGTTCCAGTCAGGGTAATGTAAATTTTGTCACTTTCTGTTGTGGTCAGAGTCTCACAGCAATAGTTTACAGGGACCAATATTGCTACTGAAAACTCATACAAATTGGATTAGACAGTGGTCAGTAATAGGGAGAGGAGTACTGACTGGACAGTGGCCAGTAATAGGGAGAGGACTACTGACTGGAAAGTGATCAGTAACAGGGAGTGGATTTCTGCACTAATTTTGCATCCTTGATTAATAATTGTTAGACTGAGATCCATTTTGCAAAGGTGTACACTTAGGTTCATAGGTTGGTACTAGGCTATCCGCCCGAGGGCCAAAACAAGCCTAGCCAACAGTGTACCATGTATTGTTAAATTCCTGCCCCTCTGTTGAGCAGTGCCCCAGTCATAATCCCAGGGGTGAATTTCCTATCACCCATCCACTTATCAAGGTTTTTCTTGAATAGTGCTAATGACCAACTCTGCTTGATGTGGATGGGAATCTTGTTCCAGAGCATGGGAAGTATATGGGTCACGAATCTATCCCTCCAGCATGTCCAATTTATTGCTGTGGTGAGGTTTAGGTCCCTAGAGCATGCACCTCAGGGAGATTGGAATTTCTTCAAGTGGAGCATGTCCAATAATTCTGGATTTGACATAGATTTGTATGTCAGACAGAGGTCTCCTCGAAGTAAGCGGTATGTGACCAAGTACAGTTTGAGTTTCTTGAGCCGGTCGGCATAGGGCAATTATTTGAGACCAGCAATCCTCTTGGTGAGGTAAGTTGTTGTAGGTGTCTTGTGAGGTACATCCCAAACTGGGCATTGTATTCAATGAGGGGTCTGATAAGTAATGAGTAGGGGGAACGATGACTTCCTTATTTATAGATGCAAACCCTTTTGAGATTAAGTGGGCCATGTAGAAAGATTTTCTGACCACTGTGGCAATGTGGTTATCAAAGGAGAGGTTGCTATTCACTTGGATCCCAAGGTCTCTTATCAAACTTTCTGTGTTGAGTGAACTTCCCCCTATTTGGTAATTCATGGGTACAGTGTTTTTGCCAAAAGGGATAACAATGCACTTGTTGGCATTTAGTTTGAGGCCATGACTTTGACACCAGGTGTCAATCTCGGTGAGGCCCTTTTGCAGAATGTCTACGTTGGCAGGGGAATCGATAATGGCACCCAGTTTGCAGTCATCTATGAACATGGTTAGCCATAGACCCTTAGTGTTTGCTTGCACTTCATAGAAGTATATACCGAACAGGAGGGGTCCCAGGACTGAACCCTGGGGTACTCCACTTGTCACTGGTTTGAAGTCAGATCTGGAGTCAGCAACTCTTACCATGTGGGTTCTAACCATGAGCCAGTTAGCCATCCATCTTGTGAAGTAAGGGTTTATGTTAAGGTTGGTGAGTTTATCAATGATTCCTGAATGAGGGATAGGGTCAAAGGCTTTAGCGAGGTCCAGGTAGGCTGTGTGAACTACCTTGCTCTCATCTATGGCCTTTGTAACTGTTTCAAAGAAGTCTACTGGGTTTAGAAGACATGACCTACCTTTTAAAAATCTGAATTGGGTAGCATCCAGAGTTTGGAGGTTACCTATATCTTTATTTATGAGTTCCATGATGATACACTCCATGGCCATGCAGACTAGGCTTGTCAGGCTAATAAGTTTATAGTTCCCAGGGTCTGTGGTGGTTCCTCCTTTGTGGAGTGGGATAACCATTACTGTGTGCCATTCTGTGGGCACATAGCCTGTGGTAAGGCTGTGGTTGAACATGGATTTTAGGTGGGGGCTAGTTCATTTTGGAGTTTGTGTAAGACACAGCCTGGGATGTTGTCCTGTCCCATGGATGCTGCATTTTTGGCTTTAGAGAGTGCCGTTTTTACCTGTATGTTTGTGATTGCCGGGGGTCTACTACCATCTGGTATAGTTATGGGCCCTTTGGGGGTGAGGGGGAGTAAAGTTTGCACTGAACCTATCTGCCAATATGTTGGCAATATCAGTTGGCTCTGTATATTTTGTGCTGTTCTGTTGTAGCTCGGTGCAGATTGGGGTGTTGCCATGGAGATTCTTTACATATCTAAAGAATGCCTTGTGGTTGTCTTTGGAATTCGTGGCAATTTTTCTTTCAAGATTAGCTTTGGAGGATTTTATGAGAGATCTTAGTTTCTTACTGAGGCTTGACAGTGAGTTCCTCCATACCTGTTTTTACTCTTTTGCAACAGTTTCTTCCTTCTGTTGTAGAGTTTGTTAATGGCAGGGTACCACCAGATCGGCTTCCTTTTTTTGGAGGATAGCATTTTGGTTTTGTTGGGGATAGCACAATCCATGCACTCATGCAGGTGCTTGTAGAGTGCATTTGTGGACGATTCAGCAGTCGTGACTGTATTGACTGAGTTATCCATCTGCAGAGGTGTCATGAAGTTAGTCACCTCAGTTTTGAGAAGCGTGACGTTCGCTTTGGTGAATTTTTTTACGATGGTTTCCTTGTGTGGGGGCTTGGGATGTGGATATCGAGGGTGATTAGTTTATGGTCTGATCTAATCAGTGAGGAGTTGATCTCGGACATTGAGCACCAGTCACCGATGTTGGTAATGACCAGGTCCAGAATATTGTTGCCCCCTGGTGCGGGCATTGACAAGTTGATCCAGGACATTAGAATTTATGAACTCTAGGAATCGTTGAGCCTGGGAGTTAGTACAAGAGTAGTTTTCCCAGTTAAAGTTTGGGTAGTTGAAATCACCCATTATTATGGTGTTTGGTTGGATCCTCATTTTTCCCAATGTCCCCAGGAACGAGGAGTGAGTGTCCTGGGTCATGGTGTGGGATATATAACAAGCTACAATTTGGAATGCATTTTTTCCCTGGGTTAGTTGCACTTGGATGATTTCAGAGGCATCGTATTTTGCAACTAGCCAGGAGGTGTGGATGTCCTTGATAGCTATGGTCACGCCTCCGCCTTTCGTGTTTCGGTCTGGGTTTTGTGGCCGAAACGTATGGTATGAGTTATAGCCTGGTAGTGCTAGGGTGCTCTCGGGAGCCTTGAACCAGGTCTTAGTCACTGCACAGATGTCAATGTTCTCCATTTTGAGGAGTGCCTCGAGTGAGTGCATTTTGAGGTTTAGACTCCTAGCGTTGAATAACATTGCCCTCAGTTTTTTGTTTCCTGTAGTTCTTATGGTGGTGGGGTTGTTTTTTGAGCTTTGCCTAAAAAAGGCACTATAGGGGTGGCAAGAGCCTTGGCCAATATTCTGAATCCCAGGGGTGACAGGTACAGGCCATCTCTGGTGAAGCATTGTGGCCTGTCAAGCATGTCATCCCAGGTAGACAGATACTGGATCCCCTTTGAATGACACCAGAAGCTTAGCCAATTGTTGAAGTTGATCATCTTATCCCTGTACTGTGGTATCATTTTTGGTGAAGGCAGGATGCTACTCAGGGCTAGGGTCATACCTGGCTGGGCTACAAGATCGGAAAGCTCTTCCATGTCCTTTTTCATGTAGTCCAGGGAGGTACATCTCAGGTCATTTACACCAACATGGACTATGACAGAGTCATATTTGTACTTGCCTTGTACTGACCTGAGTGCATGCATTATGTGGCAGATTCTGGCACCCGACAAGTAGCTGACAATAACCTTCTCTTTGTCCAGCCTGGTGAGTGGGGCATCAGTGTGCCTGACTATAGAGTCACCTATCACAAGTCTGTTGGGTATGTTGTTTTGCCTTATGGGCTGTAATTGTGCGGCACACCAAGTTTGTGGGCTATGTGTTGTTTGGAGTGTGTTGGTGGGAGGAGGTTGCTTGTGTGTCTGCTTTGGAGGTCTCTGTTGCCTAGGCAGATTTAGATTTTTAATCAGAGCCTCTGTATATGTCTTGGTGTTTCTATGTGTGGGTTTTGGAGGTATTGGTTTAGTTGGTCTGTTTGTTGTGAGTGGGGTGTTGCGAGTTGTTACCTTCTCCTATTGACTGTCTGTTCCCGACTTGGTTGGACAGAGCTTTGCCTCTAGATTGGCTGTATAAGTGCATCTCTCACAAGTGTTAGTGTTTGCTGGTAGGAGGAGAGGGTTGTCTGTGTACATGAGGTAGTTGTAGCATTGCCTCAAGATGCCCAGGCTCATCAGGTAGGCTGGAGAGTACACTGGGAGCTGTCTCTTGGACATGCCTGAATAAGTAGGGAAGTATAAAGACTGTTCCTTTCTGGCAGATGTGGGGGTTGAGTGCTTAGTGCTGCAATAGATTTAGAACAAGTGCTGAGCTGAAAGGTGCAGGTCTGAGTTCTTTAGGCTGAACGACTGACAAGTTCTAAGGGAAAAACTGAAGAGCAGACTTTGTGAAGCCGGGAATGGTTAACCCAGCTAACCGGCTCTGCGGGGTGCACAAAACTGCCCAAAAGCAGGTTTTTATAGCAGGAAGATAAAAGGATAGAAATTAGCCCAAAACGGCCAATAAACTACAAGTTCTGAGCTGAAAATCACTCCTCCAGGGATAGATACGCTGCTCAAAGTTCCCCACTCTCATTGGTGAACAGAGAAACTTCCTTCTATCCAAATAAGGTATGGGCCAACACAGAAACTAGTATACAGCCCTGGATTCAACACACTCTCAAAACTGGACTCTACTAGCTTCAGAAAGGTGAGAAACAAGTATAGGATAGCTTATTTTTTTTGGGGGGGGTTTTTTTTTTTTTTTTTTTTTTTTTAGAAATTAAGGCAGTAAACACAAAACTTAGGCAATTAGACGTAGTAGAAATTTGTATTACCTGTTGTAGTTTACACAAGGTTAGCCATTTATTTAGTTGTTTCCTGTGGACTTCTGTCATTATATGTGATGTTGACAAGACTGCACTGTCTGTAATATGAGCTGTGTTCACTTGCATATGCCAACATGGCTATTACCTGATTGATTCTCATGGTTCCTATTATATAATCGAAGATGCAATCATACGACTGCATCTTGATTGACCTTGAAAGCATGAAACAGCAAAATAGCAAAACTGCATTTACCATTTTTCTCACTGTAGTGCGATCTCGGAGTTGGTATATTTAAGTGGGGGGGGGGGTGAAGTCCCCCACTTTATGTAATGTTTTGAAGTTTTTATTTTTATTGTTATTTTTTTTTTTTTTGTGGAACAGCGATTTTTTTTCCCTGGGGAAAAAAAAAATCACTGTTCCAAGTGTTCAAGATTGTAAGCTTTCATTTACATGGAGTCGATAAATCAGTGCTCACTTTTTTAAGCATTTGCTGATTTAATATAGACCCGATTCTCATAGTTGTATTACATGTTGCATAATATAACCTAACATATTATACCATAACGTAATATAACATAACATAACATAGCATGTACCTGCATGTGTTTCCTGCTGTCACGTGTACTATTGAACATGACTCTAGAGCAACAGCTCATGTGAGGTTTGATCAGCATGATTAACATCATAAAATGCCTTTGAATATGATGGTATCTCATATGTATACAGGGAAAACATGCTGCACTCATTTGCTAAGCAGCTATTCGGTATACCTTGATATAGTGGACCAGCATTCATATCCAATATTATGCTGTTTCCGAATTATGTATACCAGTGCTACCCCATACAGATTGATTTTCTGAATTCCTCCCTTAAATCACATCATGATAATTAGACAGACATTGCTAGCAATGTTCCATAATGTTTATTTCTGTCAGAATAAATTTATGATACCAGCATTTTTTTCTCAATTTCTTCTCTATTTTTAGCCTTTGTTACTGATTTAAACAGACTTGAGAAACGTTTTTTCTCTTAGAGGTGACATGCATTACTGAGAATGTTTAACAGCTTGTTTGAAACATGAATACAACTATGATGGAGCTTTCCTCCCCAGGCCTCTTCTGAAAAAGGACACTGTTAATTTGGACTTTCATGGTAAACAATTACCATTAAATAAATAAATAAGTTAAGTATGCAGAAGAATTTCATGGATAGTGCTCTTGGGTCATTGGCAGCTCAGTATTGAAGCAGTTGTCCCTCTGAATGCCTATTAATTACAAAGCAAGAGTTGTAACTGCATTATAAAAAGATACAAGGAAATATAGTTACAAAAGTTGTAATAAAAAAGAGGCAGATTTGAATGAACTTTGTATGACAGATAATTCAGTCTGGAACAATGCATATCAAAATGCATTCAGTGGTGTAGCAACATTGACTGAGCATCCATAAGTCTTGAAATGTGTATACTTCTCTGCTTAAAGTACAATATACTGAAAGAGAAGTAATGGTGTAAGGCAATAGTAAACAAGACAGAAATGAAATGGAAGCAGAAAGGAAGGGAGTAATAGAGGATTCATATCTGATACTTAGATGGACATTTTCAGCACTGTTAGTGGCATCAGAATGCTGGCTTTAAATTTTGTACTAATGAGACAAGGTTCACTTGTTCCTAGATCGAGCCATAGTCTGTACAAGGAAAGTTAAATTACCTGCAAATATGAGGAAAAGACACAACAATGCCCATAAAATACTTCAGAAAGAAATTACTTTTGATGATTAAAAGCAAAAAAACTTCAATTTATTATTTGACTGACAGATCAGTAGGCTGAAATCAACAGCTGAGGTGAGGTGCTGCAATTATCAACAATTTCCTATTACATAAGCTACAAAACATACTTATCAACATTTCTTGTTAGCTAATTCACAGGTACTAACATGGGCAGGTAGATAATGGGCCATACATGTGTGGGTGTACTTTTAGTTTGACAAAGAGGTTTGTGAAAGGTAAAATACTTATTGTGAACTCTGTCATTCTCAGCAGCAGTAAACGTATGATCAGCAGGATATGAAAGGCTGTGAATTATGTTTTGATTTACAAATGTTAAGCATTTGGCACTGTGCATAGAAAATATGGTAGAAACAGTCTGCTATTTGTATATATATATATATATATATATATATATATATATATATATATATATACACACACACACATACACACACACACACACACACACACACACACACACACACACACACACACACACACACACACACACACACACACACACGCACACATATATATAGGGTCTATATTAAATCAGTGCGAATGCTTAAAATAGCGAACACTGATTTATCGACCCATTAAAAGCGAAAGCTTGAAATCCCAAAGACACGGAACAGCAATTTTTTTTCCAGGAAAAAAAAAAATCGCTGTTCCGTGTTCTCGGGATTTCAAGCTTTCGCTTTTAAAGGGTCGATAAATCAGTGTTCACTATTTTAAGTGTTCGCTGATTTAATATAGACCCTATATATATATATATATATATATATATATATATATATATATATATATATATATATATATATATATATATATATATATATATATATATATATATATACTACTTACACACACACACACATATATATATATATATGTGTGTGTGTGTGTGTGTGTGTGTGTGTGTGTGTGTGTGTGTGTGTGTGTGTGTGTGTGTGTGTGTGTGTGTGTGTGTGTGTGTGTGTATATATATATATATATATATATATATATATATATATATATATATATATATATAAATCACATAATGAGCTGTAGAGGAAGGTGCAATCATGTGCATATAGAACAGTTTATATTATAATTAATCAACACAATTAAGTAATAATTATATAATATTTTATTATTTACTGGAATATATATTCACTACCAATAAACATTTTAACTGTAAGTTTGTCAGGAATATATGTCATCATATTGAAACTCAAAATATTGAAATTCAAAGCATTGAAAACCCAGAATATTAGAACTCTAATGCAAGGGGTAAGCCCCTATGTGCATTGCAATGGTCGATACCTGACCCCTGCTAATCATATATACCAACTCTGGGATCGCTGCACAGTAGTGACAGGGCAAATACTCATTTTCAATATTTTGAGTCTTCAACATTTTGGGTTTCAGTATTTTCAGTTTTCAATCAAATGAATAGAACTCATTTGCCAGTAGTACTCTACAGTGCATGGAATCACCTTGTAAAATTAAACAAATTACTACAGTGTTGTAATAATAATAATAATGATAATAATAATAATAATAATTATTATTATTATTATTTCAAAAATTATATGAGGCATATATAGTAGATGTAGACCTCAACTGTAATACAAATGAAACAACCACATCCTTTAAATATCTAGGTTTATGGACAGACCAGTCACTTAACTTACATAACCACATTGAAAACAACATGAAAAAGATCAATTCTCATTTATTCTGATCCGGGGAAATATAATGCAGCTGCATAAGTTGGACTTTCCATAACAGTGGATGTTCAAATGATCACTGCTGCAGTAGCATTAGCTATATGGGTTATATCCTGCCAAGGATATAACAGCCAACCTGCCAGCTCCCAAAGCTTCAGGGCACCTTCCACACACCCATACTGTCAAGCACCTGATGATCATATGACTAAAAGACAACTTTGGGTGCAAAGTCCTTTGGAGCTTTCCTGCCAACAGAGTGAGGGAGTCACAGCCCTCAAAGAAAATGCTAGGAACAACAACAAATAAATGTCCACACTCTGGCATAAAAACACACCAAAAAACAAGGTGGTGGAGGAGGGAGCAGCTACTGCAGCAGTGATGATTTAAAAATCTCTTATGGTAAGTTCAACTTATACAACTGTACTATGTTAGTTATATTGATTACTGCTGCAGTAGCTTTAGCTATATGGGTAGATGACACAGCTAACTAAATTTGGAAGGTGGAAGAAGAGTCCAGGGTCCCCTGGAGAATGGTCCAAGCAAAGCTAGATCTGTACCTAGAGCAGGAATTAAGATTGTAGTGCTTTGTAAAAATATGTTCAGAGAACCAAACAAAAGCTTCTATAATTCTAGAATCCCACCCTTTCCAAAAGCTGCAGATTTATCAATTTATTTATTTGACTTTTGTTTACCAGGATAGTCCAACTGGATCAGAAAGAACCCATTTTCAGTGGAGGCCCAGGGAGAAAAGCTCCAGTAACAGACACTAGTGTACAACATAATTGGCAGAGAATAAGCAATAAGGTACAATCTTAAGGGTACAATAATAATGAATTAGCTGAAAGGTACAACATTATTCAATATAGAAATGCTACAGAAATAGTAGATGCATTGTGATAAGTAAATTTTTTTTTATAAGATAAACATTGAATATGTACTTGTTAGATTGCAAGCATACATAGGCTTAGAATATAGCTAGGTACATTTGTTAGGTGGGATAGAGATGAGATGGTGATTTTGGAGGGATGCAGTTAGTAAAGGGGAGGTAGGGTGAGATTAGGAAATGGAGGAACAGTAAGAAGTGGGTAAGGAAGGAGTAGAGCTGGGTGAGAATAGATAGTTTGAGAGTTTGAAAGAGGAAGTGAGTGAGTGAAGAAGAGGATGAAGCAAAGGACCTGGTAGAGCCAGCCTGAAATAGATGTGCTGTGGAGAGTATAACAATAGGTAATAGCCTTAAACAATCATTTGTAAAAAGCCTGTTTTGACACAAGCTGCCCATTCTTCTTACCTTCACAAGAAATGAACAATTGATCGAAAGATCTGAATGCTCTGAAAGATTTAGTTCTGCCATGTTAGTACTTGAGTTGTCTGTGGACATCCATGGTAAGGTGTATCTTTTGTTCCTCATTTTTAGGTTCAGGAAAAGAAAATGGGGAGATGGATAGTTAGGTTTAAAGTAAAGCTGGATACCATTTTAGGCATAAAATAAGGATTAATTCTCAAAGAAACCCTGCACCTATAGAAAATGAGACAGAGTTGACTGACCATAAGAGTTTGCAACTTAGATACGCTTCTTGCAGAGATCAGAGCAATCAGTAAGGCTTTCTTCCATGTTAATAACTTCAACTTACACAGATTAGCTTGCTCATATGGCAAGTCTAGCTTCTCTAACTCACAATGAAGATCCCAAGGAGGGGACACCAGTTTTCTTAGAGGTCTTTTATGTAAAACCCCTTTCAAGGACATTTTTACATGAGTCTCCCTTGAAAGAGGAGCATGCATGGGCAGATATGCTGAAACTGCTAATAAATGAACCTTGATAGAGGAATAAGAAAGGCCATAGGGCAGTAATTCACACAAACATTGCAAAACCAGAGAACAACTATACCTGAACGGGTGCTGGTTATGTTGTTAGCACCAAATAGAAAACCTTTTCCATTTACTAATATATGATTTTCTAGTAACAGGCTTTCTTGCCTCCACTAGTACCTGCTGCTCATCCTCAGGAACACAGGTGTCTAATAGGAATTAAGACCTTATCATCCATGTAGTCAATGGAAGATGATTGATGTTGGGGTATATCAAACACTCCTGTTATTGTATGAGTAGATCCAGTCTGTGAGAAAGCTTGTGGTAATTGCCCCTGGCCATTTCCAAAAGAAGTGAGAACCATGTTTACTTGGGCCTGAAGGGAGTCATCTCAATGATCTTAGGGGATTCCTTCTGAATCTTCAGAAGTATGCTGGATATTAGTAGAACAATGGTAAGCCATACAGGAACATTCATGTCCAAAGAAAAGAAAAGACATGCCTCTTCCAGGACCAGTTGCATGGAGTCCTGCAAGAGCTGTTCACAACCTCTCTTGATTAGTCATTCAAATTTGTTAGTCTCCTTGGCTTTGGGAGGTTTGAAACTTATTTTGTAACCCCTTGTCATTTCTTCTTACATGCCTGTTTACATGGTCATACTATTGATTCTGTTTTTTTTTTTTTTTTTTTTGCCAAAAATTGATGAGGAGAAAGACAATCCATTAGAAAATGTATAAAAAAGACAGAAAAAATGAATGATTCCTGGATCATCTTGACCCTTTCATCCTACTTTTTATCACCTCTGCAGCAGTGGGGTCAAACACTAAATCTCTGTACAAGGGAGACTTAACATTCATTTTATACATCAGCTGTGAGGTTCTAAGAATGCAGCCAAGCAAATCTCCTTAAAATAGAACCAGTGGCCATAACCATAGTTTTGGAAGAAGTATCAAAAGAGTCATACACACACTGCAAACAATGAGTATTGACCTGTGCAATAGAAGAAAATAAGTTATTTATCAGAATTTTCTTATCAAGCAGAAACTGTAGATAAACATTCCTCAAACTTTATCATATAAGCCTGGCAATTCAAAATTGTGAAAATCAAATTTGCAGGTATATAGACGTTTTCCCTGTATCTATCAATAATTTTTGCATTTTTTTACAACAAGTAGGATTGGAATCAACTAAGTGCTTAGCAGCAGTTGTGTTATCTAAGGTTATAGCTGCAGGGTCAGGTTTGAGGAGCTTTATACATTCAATCTGCATTTTTAGGGGCAGCTGGATGGCTTTCAGTTAAACTGCAGGCAGTATGAAACATATTATCCTCTAAAGCAGACAGGACAGGATATAGGTGCAGGTACTGGAAAATCCTTCTGTAACAACTCATACCCCTGGATTCACAAAGCTCCATGCAAGAATAAGGCTATTCTTGCACAGAGGGGTTCATGTCCATTTAGGATAGCAACGCGCCTTGCATATGCATGAAGGCACGCTCCTATCTAAACTAAATGGACATGAACCAGGTGCGAGCGCGGGGTGTGTGTCAGCAGTGCCTGCACCTGAAACATGCCCCTTTGCTCTGAAAGTGCTGTACTGCACTTTCTGACACAGATGATTGTCAATCTATATAACATTAGAGCCTGGCTCTAATATCATATAGTAAACGAGTGTCTGCAGACACTGAAATGTAAATAGCTAACATTTCAGTGTCTGCGGACACTGAAAAAAAATAAAAAACACAAACACCTAGAATGCAGCAGCCTTCAAGTGCACACCCCCAAATGTATGCACTCTTGCCCTACATGCATGGAAGCAGTAGGGCAAGAGGAAAGGAATACAAAATAAAAAAAATTAATAATATTTTTTTTTTCATGAAATAAATCCGAAGATTAAGCGCTGCACAGCTTGTTTGCATGGTGCGCCACTATGCTTAGCCTGGCTGAAATCCTGAAAATGATTGCTACTGTGATAGAAAACACTATCAAGCTGCTGTAGCATAGTGGTACTGCCATGGTATAGCATGTAGAACATGCACGTTTTGAATCCCCCCTCTGCCAAATTATTTAATAAACTTATAAGGAATTTGAATGATAGATGTCAGTCATATGGCTCACGTATAGCACAGTAGGGATGGGAATATGTAAAATCTAAATATAAAAAATAAGTTATAAATTTAATGAAAAAAATAAATTTAAGCAATGCTTTGCTAGTGTAAGCATTGCTTACCTGCTGTCAGCTCTGCTTAGCTGGTGTAAGCATTGCTATGCAGATTTGCACAGAGCTAAGCATAGTGCAGCATATTAAAACTGGCCAATCAAGAGAAAGTGCAGGAAAATTGCCCTATTTAAACTGCACAGGCAGGAATACAGCCATAACTATTTTGGATTGCACACAGCAGGACCAAAATGCCTGGCGTTGGTGAGGATGTGCACTTCCGACCGCAACTTTGGGGCATCCAGGAGTCCAGGGTCATGGTTGAGCTCCTTGTTAAAAAACATGATGGCAGACTGCTGCAGGGCCAGTACCAGGGCTCGCAGTACAAAGTGGAGGCCTGGGACAGGCTTGCACGTGATCTCACCAGTGCCACTGGCATACCCCAGACTGGTGAGCAGGTACATCATCACCACCATAATGACCTGAAGTGGAGGAGGGGTGCACTCTTGGACCAGTGGATCCAAGAAGCCTGAGCACAGGATGTCCCACCTGTCTGTAAGTATGCAGTCTTATGTATCTCTAAGTATGGAAAAAGTTCAACTTGTGACTGTGCAGGTGTGATTAATCTGCAGATCATGCAGGAATAATAATTGTGGATTTCTGAGTCATACACAGATATGTATGTCAAAACTAATAAAGGTGATCCCAAACACTGGTGTATGTCATCCCACTTGTACTTGATAAATGGAAATGTGTACATCCTGCAAAATGCATTAACTGAGGTGAACTGATTTAGCACTGCCTGTCTGCATACTTTAGAATGGGCATGTCAAATAACTGGAAAAAAGCAACAGTACATATTCCCATCAGAATGTGTTTTACTTGTTTGTCTGCAGGCATTGTCCTGTGTTAACCTTTCAATTTCAGCTGCATGTAGCTGTGACTGTACTGAGAAATGTATAAAACTAACAGGTGCAGACTTAAAACCTACACTGTGTACTCAGGAATGTAAATTGCAGTATGTAAATGTAAAACAGTCAAATGTGCAATCCAGCTAATGTGCACATTTTTCACAAACAGTGACACCAATGTCTGTTGTATATGCACAATTTGTACTGAAAATGGGAAACAAATAATGCAACATGTCATTATAAAAGTATTGTGCACAATAATATGTACTAGATAGAAATATCACAAACAGCACACAACACCTCCCCATTAGCTCAGTCTGATAAGGACTAGGCCTGTAGTTCAGTTTTAAACACACAGCATGGTTCGAATCCAGGGACCACCACTAACATCTCAGTCTGGTTCTACAGTTGTAAACTGCAATCTGAATAGAAAAAATAATGTACTGCAACAAATGCATTTTCCATAAAGGGCACACAGGTAAAGAAATCTGAATAGAAATACTAGTATGATCTGTATGACTACAAAAGGTGCACAATTGCTGTGTTGATCAGCCCCAGTCCTACAAATACATGCAAGCTAGCCATCCACGCTCTGCAGTCTGGCTCAGACAAGCCACTGTCACAGATAGTTTCCCAAGTTGCCAAGAAACCTGCACACAGAGAATGTCACAGTAGACGTATGTGAAAGGCACAACACACACTCCAGGGCTTGCAACTAATATGTGAATCTGAAATATGTGTAGAAACAGCAATGTAATGTGCATGCAGTTCATCTGCACAGGCCCACAGGAAAATAAATTGGTATAGAAAAAGGTCTGATTTGTATAACTAAAATAAGGGTACAATTGCTCTGTTGATATCTATAGCTGTTGGTGTGCTGTAGCAGCCCCACAGCCAGGTAGAGTAAGTGTGATCAGAATGTAGAGTAGTGAATAGTAGTGTACTGACAAATATACTTGATAGCAGATGTCAATTGAATCTGTTCCCTTTCCCCACCACTCAGCTGATCCAACCATCACACTGAAACCAACATGGGTATGCTCCTAAACAAACCCCTACTGTTCATAGGTTCATAGGTTCATAGGTAGGTACTAGGCTATCGGCCCAAGGGCCTACGTAAGCCTAGTCAGTAAGGTACCATAGCTTACGCCACCCAAGAAAGTTATTTTTCTGTGCCACTGTTCAGCAGAGACACAGAAGTGATCCCCGGGGTGTATTCCCTATTTCCCATCCACTCAAGATTTTTCCTGAAGAGTGCTAATGAAGAACTTTGCTTGACATAGATGAGTAGCTTGTTCCAGAGTATAGGAAGTCTCTGGGACAGGAATCTATCCCTCCAGCATGTCCTGTTTATTGTGGTGACAAGCTTTAGGTCCCCAGAGCATGTAGCTTGGAGGGATTGGGATTTCTTTAGGTGTAGCATGTCCAACAGCTCTGGGTTTGACATAGCTTTATATGTTAGGCAGAGATCACCTCAGAGTAGGCGATGTGCTACAGAGTAAAGCTGGAGTTTTTTGAGGCTGTCAGCCTAGGGCATTTCTTTGAGGCCAGTAATCCTCTTTGTGAGGTACTTCTGTGGCCTTTCCAGCTGCTGCAGATGTCTTGTGTGGTACATTCCAAAAGGGGCATTGTACTCTATAAAGGGTCTAATGAGTGATGAGTAGAGGGGAACAATGACCTCTTTTTTCCTGGATGAGAACCCTTTTATGATGAGGTGTGCCATGTAGAAGGACTTCCTGACTACTGTGGTGATGTGACTATCAAAGGAGAGACTACTGTCCACCTTGGTCCCAAGGTCTCTTATCACGCATTCAGTGTTAAGTAGATTGCTGCCTATGTGGTAGTTCATGGGTACAGAGTTTTTACCAAAGGGGATGACACTGCACTTTTTGGCACTGAGCTTGAGGCCATGTCTCTGACACCAGGCATCTGTCTCAGTGAGGCCCTTCTCTAGGATGCTCACATCATTTGGGGACTTGACTATGGCTCCTAATTTGCAGTCATCTGCGAACTTCGTCAGCCAGAGGCCTTCTCTGTTAGCCTGTACTTCAGAGAAGTAGATACCAAACAGGAGAGGTCCCAGGACGGAACCCTGTGGCACTCCACTTGTCACTGCCTTCAGGTCAGATTTGGAGTCTGCAACTTTTACAGTGTGGGTTCTGTCAGTGAGCCAGTTGTCAACCCATCTTGTGACGTAGGGATTTATACCTAGTTTAGTGAGTTTGGGACCGTTGTTCAATTTGGTTTATCATTGTTAACATTGTGTGGATACTAAAAGTCCCTGTTGAATAATCATCTTATTGTCTGCCTGATATACCACTAACTGGCATGTTGTTGCAACCCTGAAATGCCATTCTGTATATGCATGTGTTCTGTTTCCTATGGCACTGTTATAATTGCACTGTTTTGGGTAAATGGGAATATCCATGCATGCTATTTTGACTAATGTTGTAATGTGTTGTGCATGACTAACCAATATTCATTGTTAATTTCCACACCATAGCACATATGGGAGGGCAGATCCCAGCAGATCCGCCTCTACCACCCCACCTGGCCGAGGCACCAGGTCCCAGCATGTCTGGGACCCAACCCAGACCTCCCTCATGCACCACCCTTGGGTGGAACCACTGCAGGGGATGGGGTTTGCCCCCCCTAAAAGTGGGTGTGGTGAGGACGTTGTCAACCTGGATGAGGTCTGCAGCATGGTGTGCAGTGTCCTGCAGATGGAGCTGGATGACCACCTGTGCCAGGTGGAGGGCAGGCTGTCTCAGCTAGAGGGGCAGGCGGTCCCTCCAGCCCAGCCCCCAGCACAGTAATCTTCAGGGTTGTGAAGGAGTAGTGGTGACTGCCATTAGGTGGGGACTTCAGTGCCACTACTACTATCTGGCAGGCTCATGAGCCTCAGATTCCCAACAACCCTCCCTGTCAGGGTGTTTCCCTCCCCATGTGTCATACACCACCACTGTCTTCTGTCTTGTCTGTCTTCAAATGCAACCTCTCCTACCAAACATTTCTCACCACAATTACCAATAATCCTTTCTTAACATTCCCCTCTCACCTTAAAAAATAAAAAGGGCATCTGTCCCAGAAAAAAATTACGTCCCATACATAGCTCTGCATTTCACCCAGAGACATGTATCCATCACACAATCTAACCCTAGCAATCATCCATATTGTATGATGCCCACACACCTCCCTGTAGGGTGTGAAGCTCCAAATTCTAAATTGACCACATTAAAAGCAGCTGTTGCTGCCAAAGAAATGCATAGCTATGGTTCATTCCTACAGCCATCCTGCACATCTCTACTTGCTTCTCCTTTAGTTTGTTCCCTTGCTTGCCCCAATTTCACCATATTCCTAGCTCCCATTTTTCTTTTCTTTATTTGAAATTAGCATGGGTTTAAACGGCCATAAGCAGCCATAAGCAAAGCTAAGCTCATGTAAGCATTGCTTAGCTCCACGCAAACCCACGCAAACCCACTTACAGCTGCATTGAAGTGACTTAATCACTCTGTCTCCATCAGCCCCAGATCTGCACAGCAACAAAAAAGCAGCCCTTGCAAATCTCAAACCCAGGA